>NC_071572.1:46541010-46841010 GCF_024509145.1 Vidua macroura | reverse complement strand
TGGGACCGAAATACATGCATAATGGTATGCAATGTTTGGAGACATGATTTTACATCACTAACTGGGCTAAGGAATATTACATCAGAGTAAAAATGAATGAGTCAGCACTTTATAGAATCATGGAATGACTTGGGGTAGAATCCAGCTTAAAAAATCTTCTACTTCCAATCCCACTTCCATAAGCAGGGATGCCACCCACTAGATCAGGTTGCCCAGAGTCCCACCCTTGAATGTTTCCAGAGAGGGGGCATCCACAACCTCTCTGGGAAACATGTTCCAGTGCCTTCACTATCATCTGAATAAGGAAATTCTTCCAAACACCTTATTTAAATATCTCTTTTATTTTAGAACTGAGATTTTGTAAATACTTTTTATATACTCTGAAAGGTAAAAATCTCTATTTTTTGCAGCTTGGTAGCAATGCAAAAGCTTATGTCAAACAGAGTTTTTTTTTTTAACTTTGTTCAAAAATCAAAATAAAAATGAAAACTGCTTTTTTTTTTTCTCTGTTGGACTTCATGAACAAAGGAGAAAAATGCAGATGATGTTATATATTCTAAATAGCTCTAGGCCAATCAAACCAAGTGGTTACATCAGATAATCCACTTATCATGTGAAAACCAGAACAAAATGCTTTACTATAAGTCTAAAAAATTACAAATATGTAATGGCAACATCTAAATTATTTTCTACTTCCTGAAAAATGTGGCACAGCACTTCTTGACTGGGATGTTAATCTTTTCAAGATCTTGTGCAGTGACTTCTGAGTACTTTTAGCTGAAATTATATTATGCCTCTATATATTAATTACATTTTTGCAAAATTCCAACAAGACTCAGTATTGTCAGTGCATGATAGATGAATAATTACAAACCCCTGTGCTATGTGTTCTTTAAAATGCTGCTTTGAAAAAAAACCCTTTCTAAAATGTCACATTTCTTCTCCATGGAAGCAACCATGCATGAGTATGATGACCTTGAGAAGGTATCTGCCTGAAATAATTATTAAGCAATATTTTTTTTGTACTGTTAATGAATTTTATGGCCTTCCCTTTAGATATTCAAGAACACTGAAAAAATGAATAGAATAGAATAGAATAGAATAGAATAGAATAGAATAGAATAGAATAGAATAGAATAGAATAGAATTTCAGTTGGAAGGGACCTAAAATAGGCCAATACTCTGACCATATCAGGGCTGAAGAAAGGTTCAAACACACATTTAAAGGTGCTGCCTTAAATGCTGACAAGTTTGGGACATCAACCACCTCTGTATGAAGCCTGTTCAGTCAACACTGAACATCCCTTGGTCCATCTGTGAATCATTCCCATGTGTCTTTTCGCTAGATACCAGGGAGAAGAGATCAGCACCCCCCTCTCCACTTCCCTTCCTCTGGAAGCTGTAGAGAGCAATGAGATCCTTCAGCCTTCTTTTCTCCAAACTAGACAAACCGAGAGTTCCCAGCTGTTCCTCATGGAACATTACTTTTAGCTCTTTCATCAGCTTTTTTGCCCTTCTCTGGATTCATTCAAGGACCTCAGCATCCTTATTAAATTGTGGGGCTGCACCAATGCTGAATACAGCAGGGCAATTGTTATAACAGAAAATTTGTATGTCTTTCTAACTTTCAGACTTTTTTTTTCAGAAAAAAAACCACTCTCTAGGGCTTACCACAATTATAGTTAATGGCTATTTAATATTCTGTAAAAATTTCATCTATTTCCTGTTGCCTGTGGTTAAAATCCATTTTCCTTTATTTTCCCTATTCTTTTAATAACATGGGACTAACTGTGGCAAGTATTATAAATAAATAGAGCCTGTAATGCTCCTGCTAGTCTCAAAAGCTCACACAGGTTTTTCCTGCAATCTGAGCACAATGTGAAAAGAAAAACATGACATTTGGAAAATTGCCAATTTTAGTAAAATATTAAGATGATTTCATTTGAAATAATGTAACCTACTATTCTTGGTGTATATTTAAAGCAAATTATGTTCCGTAGTGTATATTTTTCTTGTTATATGGGTATCATGTTGGAATTTTTCACTTTTAGTAGATGACAGATTTCAACAGGAATTCTTTTCAGTAAGATTACTTTAAAGAAAAAGAAAACTTGTCTGCAGAAAACTCAACTAAAAAGACATTTAATGTGTGTCACTGGGGTTTTTAAATTGTAGCACATTCTGTGAGGCACATACACTACTCCCAGACGTTGAAGCCAAATGACACCATGCCATGCTATAACTTCTTCTGGCAAAAAACCCTTGCCCTGCCACTCACTCAGTCTCCTTCCCAGTGGGATGGAGGGGGAAGAATCTGAAGGGTAAAAGTGAAAAAAAATCATGAGTTGAGACAAAGACATTTCAATAGGTAAAGCAAAAGCCATGCAAGCAAGCAAAACAAAACAAGGAATTCATTTACCACTGCCAATCATCATGCAGATGTTCAGCCCTCCCCTGGAGAGCTGGGCTCCTTCACACTTTAACAGTGACTTGGGAAGACAAAACTCCTAAACTCTGAATGTCCTTCTTCAAGAGCTTGTATATACAGTTATATGAAGCACAGGTTCTTGGGACTACATAGGCAAGAAAACAAACTTCCCATGATTTACACTAAGGTAACATAGGGGGCAGAAGGGAGGATATATAAATATTTAATATTGTACCTTTGTAGTATTGGGCATATTAACTAGCAAGTTCTTTTCATACTGACATATATCTGTGAAAAACTGGGACTGTTCTCATCCAGTCAAACTTTCTATAGTTTTAACTGCCTGTGTAGAATAAAATGTGGGCTAATTTTAGCCTCCAAATATCTAGTACATGAAATAGAGACATTTTTAGTGTGTAGTTTTCCCTCCTCATGTTCTCTTTTCATGATTCATAAGTCCTCTAATGTTTGAAGCATCACAATAAACAAATATTATGCAGTTATTCTTTTCGCTATCAAAGCCACAGTTAGTGTATTTCTCATTCCTCCAGGAACATAAGTGCACTCCCAGCATTTTCCACTAAGCCTGTTGGTAGCTGCACATACAAGAACACGTTTTTCTCTCTCTCTCTGCGAGGGTGGTCAAACACTGGAACAGATTTCCTAGAAAGACTTTGCAGTTTCCATCTTTGGATATATTCAAAATTCATCTGGTTACAGCTCTATATGGTCCTGCTTAAGCAGGGAGTTTGGACTAGATGATCATTTCCAACCTGGGATTCTGTAAATGTAGGTGTGTATATCCTGTTTATGTCCCTAGGATATATCAGATATGTGTGTGTTTATTCATCTCTTGTGCACTGCTCTGAATGTACATTGATTTTTTAATTTTTTTTTTGTTGTTTTTTTTAATATTTTCATCACATGATCAGTCTAAAGTTTTCACAGATTTCAGTCTCTGGTTCTTTTACACAGTGAAAGCTATCATCTCTCTATTCATATTGACTACTATGAAAATGTCAGCTGTAACTCCATATATTCATGTATGAAGATAACATAATGAAACACTTTATAATAGCCAGACATGTCTTTTTTTTAGGAATCACTCGTTGGTTTGGTTGTTTTTCCTCTTCAATTTATTCTCTAAAATAAAACCCAAAAGTCATTATTTTGTGGTTTTTACTTTAGAAAATTAAATTCAGAAAGACGGTTTGTAACATTGCTTATACTTTATTTCCTTCATTGTCCTACAGATAAGGATTTAGGTTCATTTTAGACAGTGGTTATATTCTTTTGTCATGCAAACCTGCTGTTTGAGGCCATTATCCTTCTTTGTTTCATGTGTTGTGGTTTGAAGTTTTGATATAGAAAATTCTTGTTCATACTGAGTAACTGTAATATTGTGGAACAGACTTCACTTGCAGGCTCATTAAA
The DNA here is from genome assembly GCF_024509145.1 of Vidua macroura. Lineage (NCBI taxonomy): Eukaryota > Metazoa > Chordata > Aves > Passeriformes > Viduidae > Vidua > Vidua macroura. Next base: position 46,837,148 of record NC_071572.1, on the reverse strand, counting down.
AATTTAGGGTTTAGAGAGTTTTGATCTTTTATAAGTATTAGTGCAGATGCCTGAGTTTACAGACACACACACAGAGTTATCTCTGAAACACATCAGCATTTAAACACAATATGTAATTTTGTGTGAAAATAGATTTGATAACAATCAACCTTGATACATACACAAGCAAAAAAGTAGACAATATGAAGTCATAGTCTCACACATCAGTGTCTTATACTGTGTACTCTGTGGTAAGGCTCTCAAAAGATCTGTGACACATAACCAGAGCACCAACTGCAGGTGCGAAAAAGTTATAAATGGCATCAGACACCTTTGTGAGGAAAACTGATTTCAGTCCACATTTTCTGAATGAAAAAAAGAATCAATAAAAATGTTGGTTCACTTTGTGCTTGTTATTTAATTAAAAATATCTCATGTTCAGTAAGCTGTTAACATCTCTTAGGCAAGATTCCAAAGAAGTATTTGGAACCACAGATGAGCTTCCATACTGGAGATACTGTTCAGATGGTCTTCAGACATCTAATACAATTCAGTTGCTTAGACAAAATTTTCTGTCATTTGAAATGTCCTGTGTTATCCAGCATGGGACTGACTCATTATAAAGTAGTTCTAGATTGTCCCAGATCTTTCTGGAATACCATGTGGAGACCAAGTGAAATACCCTTGGGTGTTTTTGATGACACTGCAAACCTATGTTTAAGGAAGATCAGTTTTTAAATTTGTCCTCAGGAGGCAACTATAACAGGTAGAGTACCTGTAAAGAATGATTCAGTTCACCCAAAGAAGTGGGTTAAGTGTTTGAAATAAATAAGATTAATGCCATCATTAATACATTTCCAATAGGAAAGTATATGTTCCCAGGAAGAATACAATATCATTTCCTACAGTATTGCTTGCTTAAAAATGTAAAGCATATGGAGAATAGTAGATATGTATCATGGACAGATTCATAAAAATATGTACGTGCAATATACATAGAATCTGTCACTTATGATGATATGCTGACTCTTTAACTTTCCCTTCTTTTACAAGACAAAATATTTCATCTCCAGTTTTGGCTTTCTTTTCAATGGAAGTTGTTGCGTCCCGGAGTTTGGGTTTAGATTAGGGTTTTTAATTTATGTTAAAATAAGTCAAGTTCTATAATCCCGCGTTTCCCCCGTGTTGTTCCCCCCCTGCGGTTTCTGGCCCCACGCTGCCCGCTGCCGGATCCTTACCCCTCTGCCGCTCCTGTAACCACCCTGCTGTCCAGCCCCAGGAAACACTGTGCTGGCCAGCCCAAGCCACACGATCCCGCTCAGCCTGAGGCTCGGTGCCCGCCCCTGCGGGGTTCTCTGGTTGGTCGCTGTTGCTGGCGTCACCGCCACGGCATCCGCCCCTATTGGCCGGCAGGCCATGGATCCTTTCGCCCCGCCCCTCCATAAAACCCTATCCCGCCGGCACCTAGGCGCCATTTTCTCCCATGCGAGTGCCGGGAGCGGTCGCGTCCTTCCATCGAACTGCGCCACGTGACCAATAAACCGTTCCTGCCAAGCACGGAGTGAATGGACAAATTCCTTACCTCTTTACCGGACCCCTAGCGCACGGTAACAGAGGCTGGCCAGCCCATGCGCCCGAGACACGGAGCCGTGTCTGGGAACCCGCGGCAGCAAACCCCGGCAGCACGTGGAAGCTATGCCACAGCCGGGCTCCCAAGAGCCGCGTGCAGCCGGGAAGAGCGAAAACCCATGCTGCAACTGGCGCCCCAACGTGGTGCCGAGGCCAGCGCTGAGCTGATCGCACGGACGGAGGTTCACCGCGGAGCTCCAGGAACAGCGCCGGGAGCCGCCGTCAGCCAGGGGCCGCGCCGCCGCCAAGGGGGGAGCGCCGCCGCCAAGCCAGAGCGGGCAGCGGTCCACACCGGATCACAGCTCCATGCCGGACGGAAACCGAGAGCAGGAGCTCTCCAAAGTACGTCAGTGAAGTCTCCGTCGCCCACGGGGGACCAGACAGTGTGCCCTGCGTGGGACAGGAAGTGCAAACTTTCGCAGCCAGGAGGGCAGAAGAAAGGACACTTCTTGGGACTCCCGGACCCTGGTGGCAGATTTCCTTTGCAGAGACTTCAGTCTGGTAAGTATTAGTCGTGGAAACGTGTCCAGCTAATACAGGGGGGGCTGGCCGTGTTCCCGAGGTTGGGACGTGCAGCACGCAGCACGAACAGCAGCCGCTGGAGTGGCCTGCATTTTTTTGCTTTTTTTTCTTTTTTACTGCCCCAGGGGTGAGGTGGTTTGGGTGGAAGAAGTATGGGGACCGTGCTATCTGCCCAACAAAAGGAATTTTATTCCCAAGTTAAGGAAATCCTTGCGGTGAAGGGCCCCTACCCAAAAAATTTAGTTAAGAAATTTGTCCGGTGGTTGTTCTTTGCTTTCCCCTGTCTGTCTACCGAGGACGTGCGCAAAACAGAATTTTGGGAGCAAGTGGGAAAAAGTCTAGCAGAGGGGATCGGTAGGGATCCCTCCATAGATGACTGCTTCCCTAAATTCCATTTGTTGATCACAGATGTAGTAAAATCAGACCCCGCGCGAAACTTGGTTGGGGAAAGGAAAGAACCATCCAGAAAATCTGTTACTCCCCCTGAATCTGTTTCCCCATCCCCTTCTCCTACCCCTTCTTCCCCTAACCCGGGCGGGCGAGGGGGGGCACCCTGTCAATCTGAGACGCAGGGCAGCTCCACAAACGTGGACCGTGCTCCTGGCACCCCCAAGCCACCCCGGTGTCCCTGCCTTAGCGAGATCGGTTGATTCTCTGAGGCCACGACCCTAAACCCTCCTTCCAATCCCTTTTTCCCAGTTGAAAATCCCAGTTTCGGCGCTACCCCGCGCAGTTCTGTTTCTTTAAACCCCTTTCTTTGTTCCTCTGAGGAGGCCGAGGCCACGTGGTTGATCCCTTTGTCTTCCCAAGATGGAGGGCAGCCACATGGCAGGGTCTCTTCTTCCCACAACCCCTTTCTGTTCTTTGTTCCTGGTGTCCCCGCCTTTGACCCAACCCCCACCTGCCTCCCTGTGGGCGTGGGCGCCACCCCCTCGGGAGTTCAGGTTACTCCCTCACCCATTGTTCCCCCTCGAGTAGGTGTTCCCTCCAGTCCTTTGCATGTCGTCCCTGCTGAGTCATCAACTCCGCCCTCCCCCACCAGGGAGAGCTCTGCCATCTCCACCCCGCTGCCTGAGGGAGGCAGCCCCTGTCCTGTTGCCCGCACCTTGTCCCCATCTTCCCATGGGTCCCGGATATCCGGGCGGGAGGGAAGAGGGGGGAGGGAGGAGCGGGAACCCCTACCCCCATCTTCCCATGGGCCCTGGAGAGCCGGGCGGGAGGGAAGAGGAGGGGGGGGGACGGGAACCCCTACCGTCCATGGGCCCCAGACGTCTGGGTGGGAGGGAAAAGGAGGGGGGGGGAATCGGAGCCCCTGCCTCCACATTCCCATGGTTCCCGGAGACCCGGGAGGGAGGGAAGAGGAGGGAGGGGGGAACAAGAGCCCCCGACTCTGCAGTCCCATGGTTCCCGGAGACCCGGGAGGGAGGGAAGCAGGGGGATGTGGGTTTCTGAGCATTTTCCAGATTCCGTGGAACGGGTCGAGCCGACAGATGAGAGGCATGTAGAGGGATCGGAGGTTCAGGACAAGTTTGTCCTGGAAGCGGCACCCATGAACACTGCTGCCTTGGATGCCGTGCCTCCAAAGATTGCTGGTCCAAAGCAGCCTCCAGCAAGACGCCAGTGCTTCCACTGTGATCAGAGAGGACATTTTGTTGTTCAATGTCCATTTCTGGGCAGGGCACCCCCAGGGATAGTGTGAGGGGGGAGAGGGGGGGAGGGAGACCCCATTCCCCCAAAAAACTGAAGAAACAATGCGCACCTGCCTCGCGTGAAGATAAAAGTAAGGCAGGCCACAGCACCTTAAGGGGAGCTGTGATTGATCAAGTAACTGTGCAGGTTGTAGTTCAGAACATCAGGGTGCCTTTGAGTGCGGCAGATGACCCCACCAATCGGGGGGTTGCATCAAACCACGGGCGACGCAAAAGAAAAAGGACCCTACAATCTCCTCAAAAGATGTTTTTCCCCAAAGCCCCAGCGAAACTTTCTAGCCACCCCAGTCTGCGTGTGTCCCAAATCCCCATGTTTGTAATAAAGTTGTCCCAGTTTCCCTATCCCTAAACACCCTGAGAAGAACCAGCACCAGTACCATCTTCAGGCCCTCTCCACTTGTGTAGCAGTCACCGCAGCTGCAGCAGCAGAAGAAGCTGAGAGAAGAGGCCACCGCTTGAGAGACTGAATCAACACCACTGCTTTCTTTTTATATTTTATTAAGCGGGGAGATGTTGCATCCCGGAGTTTGGGTTTAGATTAGGGTTTTTAATTTATGTTAAAATAAGTCAAGTTCTATAATCCCGCGTTTCCCCCGTGTTGTTCCCCCCCTGCGGTTTCTGGCCCCACGCTGCCCGCTGCCGGATCCTTACCCCTCTGCCGCTCCTGTAACCACCCTGCCGTCCAGCCCCGGGAAACCCCATGCTGGCCAGCCCAAGCCACACGATCCCGCTCAGCCCGAGGCTCGGCGCCCGCCCCTACGGGGTTCTCTGGTTGGTCGCGGTTGCTGGCGTCACCGCCACGGCAGCCGCCCCTATTGGCCGGCAGGCCATGGATCCTCTCGCCCCACCCCTCCATAAAACCCTATCCCGCCGGCAGTCAGGCGCCATTTTCTCCCATGCGAGTGCCGGGAGCGGTCGCGTCCTTCCATCGAACTGCGCCACGTGACCAATAAACCGTTCCTGCTAAGCACGGAGTAAATGGACAAATTCCTTACCTCTTTACCGGACCCCTAGCGCACGGTAACAGAGGCTGGCCAGCCCACGCGCCCGAGACACGGAGCCGTGTCCGGGAACCCGCGGCAGCAAATCCCGGCAGCACGTGGAAGCTACGCCACAGCCGGGCTCCCAAGAGCCGCGTGCAGCCGGGGAGAGCGAAAACCCACGCCGCAATAGTCATCACAGCTATGAAGGGCTTAGTTCAGTTACCTAAAACCTGTGAGAGTTTCTAGGGTATCTAAGGCATCCATAAAAGACTCATCTATATTACAGAAGATCTGCAGGCAGTCTATGCTCTTCTGAACCAAGAAATTCATAATGCAGTAGATGTCTATGTGCTGAGAACTGAATCAGTCCTAATTTTCGTATATTGATCTTTATATTAATAAAAAAAATGCTTGGGGTTTCTCAGTGTTTAAGAAAAAGGACCAAGATTGCAGTAGTGTACTTCTGATGGCTTTAATTAGCAGTTTAATTCATAAGTAAAAAAAAAAAAAAACAACAAAAAACCTTCTGAAAAATGCAATGTCTTTTGTTGTTCCAAGCAGAATTCCATTGTAGTCACAGTTTTTGCATACTAATTTATTCTAATATCTATAGGGGGAAACAATGTAGTAGTGAAGAAAGGCTGTTCTCACCTAAACAGTTGAAAATTTCATAGCTTCCAGTGGTTTAAAGTGAGCATAATCCACTTCCAATCTTCCTGAGAAGAAGTACACTTTATTGGAAACAAGGAGTATGACAATATGCCGTAAAAATAGGCAACACTAGAATGACTGGATTTATTTAAGACTTACCTATGCTTTAGGAAGATAACTTGCTGTTGCTGTTGTAACATTGGAAATGTATACTTTATCAATTTAAAAAGTCATTTGATTACTTAATACTAGTGATAGAATTTCCAAAGGTAGTCAAGAAAATAGAGAATATTCTACATATGTGGCTTTAATAGTGTAGTAAAACTAGTCAATACAGTCAAGATCCACCAAATTTTGACATTAAGCAAGGTCATTTCCAACCACTAAATTCCAGGGGATTTTTCTGATTAATTTCCAGTGACTCAGTGTTTTAAACAAATATATTTCCAGAGATATATATGGCAATTAAGTTACATAAGTCCCTTAAAAATCTATCAGCTGCTAACTTCCTCTGGTGATCTACTTTTAATATAGAATGAAGACTGGTGGTTTACAAATAATTTTTTTGTCAAACTTACTCAATTAGAACTTTGGACAGAGAGATGGAGCCACAAATAAAATTTAAAGCTAAAGATAAAATGAATCAAGGCATTGTGATGTTTGGTAATGTATTCATTGACTAGAAGTTAGAAAATTCATTACAAGAATTGAATTCACAGTGCTCAATTAAGCTTTTAAAATATTTGCATAGATTACATGTGAGAATTAAATAGCACAGAAAAAAATAAGCTTTGTGAGCCAATGGGTAATGTTGGAAGGAAATATGTCTGGAAGTGTATCACTGTTTGGTTTAGGTGCCTCACTTGTGGTTGCACTTAGTGGTCTGTGCAAATCATGTATTTTCTGTAGGAAACAAATCCCAGACACGATGCCAATCATAGTCTGGGAGGTAGTAAAAATCCTTTTTAATGGGCTGCTCCAGCTTGGGTCCCCCATGGAGTTACAGGTCCTGACAGAAAGCCATGGGGTCCTCCATGTGCTGCAGGCAGATATTTGCTCCACTGTGACCCTCCATGTACTATAGAGAGACAAACTGCACCACCATGGTCTTCTCCATGGGCTGGAAAGGAATCTGCTCCAGCATCTGGAACACCTCCTCTCCCTTCTTCTTTGACTCTGGTGTCTTCAGAATTGTGTCTCTCATTTTCTTTCTCCTGTCTCTCCCAGCTACTGCACAGTCTTTTTTTTTTTTGCCTTTTCTTAAATATATTATTTAAGAGGTGCTACCAGCATCACTGATGGGCTCAGCTTTGGTCAGCCCCAAATTCAGCTTGGAGATGGTTGAAAGTGGCTCTGTCCGACATGAGAACAGCTTCTGTTGTCTTCTCACAGAAGCCACTCCTACAGGAAAAATGTCAGATGACAGAAAATCTATCTTTGCCTGACAGTAAACGTGGCTACCTGTAATGTGAACAAACTGCTTCCTTCCATTTCTAGATATATTTGGAGGTAAAGGTACTGTTCTTTGGTTCTGTATTCTTTGTTTATCCTACAGTATCTCTAATGTAAAGCAAAGATAAGAGAATTCATGTTTCCATCAGATTTGATTCCTTCAGATCTGGGATCCAAAATATATGTGTGTGTGTATATATTCTATATTAAAATTGGTATTTATTCCAAAGAGCATTTTAGTCCTGTTTCGGTCATTATTGCTATTTTCATTTGGGGTATTTCTTAATATAATTTAAAAAAAATCAATAAAATTATTGCATGTCTGAAAGTAAAGCAGGAAACAATGCAATCATATAAGACAGTGTCCCATGGCTTATCAGCAATATCAAATTTAGTGAGATGAATAAGTATTAAATTTACATATAAATTACATTTGTAAACAACCATAATAGCAATAACTATAATTAATTGCATCAATCATAAAATATGTGATTATATGTTTAAATGAAATAAAGACTACACATTTAAAACACACCTGGATAATTTTACACAAAAGAACAAACAATACAAATTACTTTTAAAAATCTGGCAATGAAGAGAATTGTGCCTGGCTCTCAGTGGCCACGTGATGGAGGTTGGCTGTCTGGCTGTCCCACTTGTGGCTGCAGGGCCGACACACGAGCAGCCGCCCCCGAGTCTCTGCTGAGACTGTTGCAGGTGGCGGTGATTGCTGTGGCGTGGGTAGCACAGCAGAGGCACAGAGCATGAGGAAACTGAGGCAAAGGAACAAGGGAGGGACAATTGTCTGAATCTCCAAATGCTTAACGTCGAAGTCAGGGCAGGGCAAGTGAACCCAGTCTGAACCTGAAGGGACTACTTTTATAGGGATGGGGGGAACATGGGGAGGACACAACCTTTGACCAATAGGAGGGCATTAGGGGAGGGGTGCAGGGTAAGGGCTCCCTAGTAGAAGCCAACATGGGAAGGGAGCAAACCTTACAATGCAATTCTTCTTCGAGGAAGGGATGAAAGACAGGGAACACTCTAAAACCAAAGGAGTGTGCTATCTTTGACAGATAGGGGTGAGACAAGTGAACAAGGGAGGTATACAGGTGGATTGACATGTGGATTGACATACATTTTGGCTGGGAAAACTGTGGTAAACAACTCAGGACTGAACCATTAGGGAAGCCAAATGGGGTACAGCAACTGAACTACTACAAACTTATAACAAGGAATATTAAACCCTGCTACAGAAGAACCAATTGTCAAATAACAGACTACCACAGAGAATGTGTATCTATCGCACATACAACTAAATATTCCTCCTAGTGTCATAAAACCTCTTTGTAAAATATCAACAAAATAGATTGACTGTTCAAGATTTGATCTACTATTTGCATTTATATTACTATGCTCTAACATCTAAGAATTTAACCATTTGTTTATGCACACTTTATTTTGAAATGAATTTTCTTAGGAGAGTGATTTTTAGTATTTCTTAAAAAATGCAGGATAGTATTCTTTACAAATGTCTTTTTTCCATTAAAAATACAACAAATATGTTAAGACATATTCATAAATATTTTATTTGCATATATAATTTGCATTAAAATTATTAATTACAAGTTATGAAAGTATTCTAAAGTGGTATTACTACCTGCTCTGACAATCTCATTCTAATATGCATTTGATATATAATGGATTAAGTCTAATCACTTACAGGAAACTATTCATGATACCTGTTTTGCAGGCCAGAGATTGTTCCCTAGCCTTTTATTATTTAGCCACAGAGATGAGCCAGGAGATGGTGAAGATCATTTAACACATATCAGATCAGCTTCAAATTTCCATAGTGACTTAAGGCTGCATCCTGCCTGCCTTTCATTGGGATGAAGTCTCAGAAATTGAAATATGCATTCCTTTTTTACTCTGTAAGGACAGATTAGTGTATGGCTAATGAGGGAGTTGTGATTATCTGGAAAAATCTCAGCAAACAATCGAAGAACTGGACAGTCAGGGCATAATGGCTGTACCTGCCTCAAGTTAAGATGCAACTTGCAATTCCAATCAAGCTTTCTGTAGTCAGTCACACTTCATGCTGTACAGACATTACTGCAGAAACAAAACAAAGGCAATACAAAGGCCTTGACAGACTTAGATGAAACTTCCTTCTTCGTATCTAATCTTGAATATATGAGCAAAACATATAGTTGCATAAGAATTTAATTTCACTTAGGCTTGCAACTTCTGAAGAAACTCAAATACTAGAATTCGTATACAAAAAGAATAAAGTAAGTTTCCCCTTTACTCTTCAAAGAGCATCCGATTGATGAACTTAGTCATATACTTTAGTTTCAGGTAGCCCTGGGACGACCAAAGAGCTGGCCTCAGTGATCCTTATAGGTCCTTTCCTACATAAAATATTCCATAAATTTATGATTCTATTTCTTGATATTATGTAATGGACTCGGAACTCTTAGAATTGACTTGCAAAAGTATTCTGAGGCTCTGGTCTGAAGTGACAGAATAATGCTCCTTGACACAACAAACACTTGAACCATACTAGAGCATAACGAGAGAAGTAACACTCCCCACAAACAACATGAAAAGAAATTTTACTTTACTGGTATATATCTTTGAGATTTTTGATGTTTGGGGTTTTATTTTCCTGTTTGAATGACAATGATTTAAAATACTTTTACTCTCAAGTAGGTCCTTATCGAGGCTCACAGATAGCTACATTTAATGCTCTTGGTGTAGCTGCTGAAGTTCCAGTTATTTTCAGTGGAGTTGGTAGACTTCACAATTGATGTGAATAGCCATAAAGATGGCCTGGTTAGAAGAGTAAATTTACTGAACAGAATAAACAGTATGAACAGTACTGATGGGAATTGTCTGCCAACCTGGGAGCTTTAGGCCTGGGAACTGGGGTTGAGAACCAGAAACATATTTGAAAATCTCAGCTGGCATCTTTGAAGTACAGTTGGGAACTTAGAAATCTTGCAGTACCCTTGGTAAGTGCAAAAGTGAAGAAACTTCAATGGCAATTTATGATCTGAAAAAGTGGAGATAGTGTAGTAAAATAAAATTGGTGAGATTCTGTAAAATAAGTCATGCAAGGATGCAGATGCTTGGGAGAATGTAGGAGAAAAAAATAGAAAGGTAGAAGAACATGAAAAAGTGCAAGAATCTCTGCAAGCAGAATTTCAGGAGGAATGGCAGGAAAGTACTGGGCTGTTCACAGAAACATGCAACTGCAAACACTTTGCTGAGAGCTGTTAATCAGGAAGCTGAAGATGTTTTACAGTGACTTAGAGTACTTAGAGCAACTGTCCCTTGAAACTCATAGTTCTGATAAAAGTCAGGTGTTTTGGGGTTAAAAACTAGTCTCAGACACCCAGTTTTAACACAGCCAGAGCAAGAACATACAGGCTGAGTCTCAGAGAGCGAGACCATTGAGAAGGTACATATAATGAAAGGAGGATGATTCCATGCCTTCTGTCCCTGCCTTATGAATTTGGTTCTGGCAACAGGTTTCCTACTCCTGCTTTGTTACATGAATGTAATGCAGGTAGAGCCATGTCTTTGAACACTCTCTGTAATTCTACTTCTTTCTACTGTTCAAACTTCTACAGCACAGTTCCCAGCTCCTTCCAGAAACAAAGGCCCTTCCCTGCTACCCCAGGTCACAATGACCACTACAATCTACGTTGCACAACAGCTAGTGGAGAAATAAAACATGGCAGTAAGATCAATGGCAAGGTGTTATCAAGCAGGAGCTGGAACTGGTTTTTTTTCTTCATCAGAATGAGGCCAAAGAAATATTTTTGGCTGTGTACCCTGTAATACTAGAGTCCCTTTGGGACTTAAAGAAAAAGGGTATTGGTGGGGATTGTGTCAACAAGTTTCCAGTGAAGCCCAATTAAGTAATATTTTCTTTGAATTAAAGGAGTGGTGAGGTTTCCAAGCATGATTTCACCTTGGGAAAACTCATTACTGGCTGCTTATACAGTCCAATAATGTACATTTGTACAGATACAATAAACATTACATTAGATGCAACCGTAGTAATATTCCCTGTTTTTGTAGAAACTAGACAACATGCTCCTTTTCCACAGGGAACTGTACTTCCCAGACATCCACATAGGTCTGACATACCCAGATGAGAAGACCTAAAGGAATTTGATGCATTTCTGGAGCAAGAGCTGGGAGCTACAGGAGATATCCTGAAGTGTCAAAGAAAGCAACACTGAATATAAGCAAGTCAGCTCCATCCTTTATTTTTCAAGAATTTGGATATTAAACAGGAATGCAGGCTTTACTAAATGGTAAGTAGTTCTTAATATGTGTGAAAATGCTCGGAGTCATGGAGCTCACCTTAACACTCTCTTGAAATTTAAAGTTCTTTGAGGGTTTGGGGGCTTTGACTCAGACCAACTGAAAAATATTCAGAGCAAAAATAATAATTTAAAAACTGAATCATAAGTGTTTCCATGTTATCAAATCCTAAAAATTAATTTCACCTGAAGTTATATATTGAACATTTTAGTGTACAGTTGATTTCAAAACAAGCTAGTTAATTAAAAAAAATGCTCCTCTAAGAGACTATTATTATTAAAAACAGTCGCAACTACATTAACTTTTTTTTTGAATAAATGTAATCATATTTAATTTTCTGTTCCAAAGAGAAGGTAATTGTAACAAAAAAGTATTTTTGTTCATGAAGAGATTGATTGGAAGACACTTTATACTATCCTAATATGAATACACTTTATTTATTGCTGAAATATACAGCTTTGGTTAGGAGTTGATAGGTTTCTTTGGTTTCCAACTCTCCCTTATTAATTACTTGTACAAAGATACAAGTGTACTATAAAACCTGGTGACTTGCTTATAAAAATATAGCTTGAGAAAAAAAAAGAAGTTGTTGATAATTTTGCAAGTATTTGAGGTCTTAGCCTGAACTGGCCAAAAAGTGTTGTTTGAAAAAATGATATTTGACTGCTAAGATGACAGATTTAATGAAGAGTCTAATGTTAAAGCATATGCAGTTTAAGAAAACCTGATTCAATTTAGTAAGATGCCCCAGGAGACTTAAAACTGTATTTGCTAGAGGATTTTCTTAAATACCAAGCTGTGAAGTGTCTGAGAATGATAAAATAATTTTATAAGCTTATTCATTGACTGTCTTAAGACATCTTTTGATAAATGGAAGAAAGGATTTGAAGCTTAACCCTCTGTTTTCAGGTGACCTTTCAGTCTAAATCATGGGCTTTTGCTGCCACCTTTTTTATCTTCACCAATATTCAACACTTTATGGTTTAGAAATTATATGCAAAGTTCAGGAACCAAAAACCTAAACATTAAAACTTTCTAAATCTGCACGTGCTTCTAGGAAGCTTTCAGACAGTTTGATCAAATTGTTCAGAAAAAAGGTTCATTCAGTATCAGAGAGTTTAGTTGATATTGTTTCCCACAAAAAAGTCCTCATTTTGAGAGGGTATGCAGTCTTAGTCCTTCATTTTCCTCAGCATTATTAATAATGCTCAACAGAAACTGTAACATTCCACTCAGTGTAAAACACCGTAACTTGGTTTTTTTTAGCATGTAGGACAAGAAATATATGCATATTGGACTTAAATAAATTACTGGGGTTTAGTAGAAGAAGCTTTATGTTATGCAAAAAAAGTAATTTATTTACCTAGCCTTCATTTTTTTATGACAGCATTTATACTTACCACATTTATTAGTTTATTAATCTTCAATTTAGTTTTGATAGAAAAATTAAAGAGGACGGTACCACTCTCCAAACCCCCACTAACCTCCCATCTGTTAGAACTGAATTGAGAGCTAAATTGACTACTGGGGTATATGTGGCTCATGAGCCTGTAGAGAAATTAGCTGTGGGAAAAAGAACATTTAATGAGATGAACAGCCTGAAAGTATGAATATTTTCTTTCTTCTATTTTCAGAGCATTAATCCTCATCATAATTTTGACAACAGTTTTACATAGTCCTCATTTGAGTATCCTTTCTGCTCTAGACACAAATATAATAATAAGTTTTATTATTATTAGAAATATTTTTTTATCTTGAGCTCTGCAATACTTTGAATGTGTCAAAATCCAAATTCTTCATACATATCAGGATCAATTCATATTTTACAAGTGAAAAGACTGAGTTGAGCCTGATTTGGTCCCTAAAATAGTGTCAAATACATGTTAGGAACCAATGAAAAATTACTTATCAATTAGAACTTCAGTATTTAGTTAAGTTTTTTGTAAAACTTTCTTGAAAAATTTCTGACTCATTTAGACGGTGCAAATAGTTATGCATAATAATTTTAAGCAGTTAAGCTTCCACTCCTCTACTTCAGTAAGAGATTTGGCTTTTTTCTCCCGTATCTTAATCATTAAAAGTATCTGATTTTAATTATCTTTTCTTTTTCAAAGAAACTGCTCCTTATATAATAGATGGAAGTTACAGTTGGTGAATATTAACCTCATGTATATGTTGTGTACTCTATGGGATGGTATATCCATTTCAGCATGCGATCCATCCACAATACTGAGAACTGTTTTGAAAAATTTGCATCAATTTGCAATATATTCAGTAATTTTAAAGGTAAATTTTAAAATGGTTAGTGTTTATGATCATTCTTACACTACCTAAAATATGAAAAACAATGTAGGATAAGAAGGAATATGTAAAACTGAAATGGAGAAGGTTCGAACCAGATGATTTATGCATTACATATCTTTCCTTTGAGTCTTTTCTTGCTAATAGGAGACTTGATTTAGTAGCTGTGACATTTTCATCATAAAAATTAAACTGAAACTTAATTTAAAGGAAGCATTTCTAATTTAAAATCTTTTTTGTTCTGAAAACTTTATAGATTTACACTTGTGTCATGCAGTGTTTTGTAGGAATTCTTCACCCACGCCTCAGGGTACTTGTTCTGTCCATTAGAATGACAAGGAGGAAAGGGAAACAGATGGAGGCCTAGAGAAATAAAGATGATGAAATGTTGCACTACTTCATGAGAATAATGTACTGATGCCCTTCTCTGGGGAATGATGTGTCAGAAAATGACGAAGCAATAACAGAAGAACTAGTTTTGAAGAAGGATGATACAGTGCAGTCAAATAATTCCATTTGAAGGAGAGAGGGGACAAAACACATAGAGCTTGACAGTAGCAGCAGCAGCAGCCAAAAAGACTAAAAGGATGTGCAGAGTATTCAAGACAGAAAGAGAACTGTGGTGAAAAATCAGATACCAAGAAGTAATTAGGAATTATTCATTCCACTGAAAACACTGAAGATGGAATTAAGAAAAAGAAGTGACAGTGAAAGGGCAAGGATGTAGAGAGAAAAGGCCTCATCAGAGATATTGGAAGAGTTCTGTGTCTTGTATATTGCTATCTTTCATATAGGGGAAGACAAAAATTGTCTTACAGGGCTATAGGAGAAAGAGGTAGATTTTGAAAAACAGTCTAAGAATATGAAATGGAGAAGAAAAGTTTGATGATCAATAAGAAATAGAATATGAGGATTTTAAAATTGTGACAAAGTTGATTCTGTAGTTTTGATTTGGGGAAATGAAGAAAAATGTGTTTAACATAAATGAACAAAAATTTAATGTGAAAACTCAGGGATGTTTTATGAAAGCATCCTATTATTTTCTTAACCTGTGACTCCAATGACAAATTATTTGGAACATTCATTTGTGATTTTTAATCCTTACTGATTCAGATAATTTCTGTTACATATGCAAAAAAAAATTCCTTTTCATCTTTTCATATCAGAACCAAATTCAGCTAAGGAAAAATTACAGACTCCCTCTGGGTTTTTTGCTTCCACAGTTATCAATCAGTTTGGCATTCCCATGTAGCAGCACCTGAGTTCACACCATGCAGATACTGGTCCCATCTGACTAGTGGACAAAACTACTGACACCTGGGGGAGGTGAGTCTGTCTATAGCTGGTGATAACTGTCAGCTGTAGGTTAAGCAACATCTGCCACCTCATGTCTGCTGCATCTTATTCATGTAGTCAATCAAATTCAGGGTTAATAAGTGTGAAGTCCATCAGAAGTTAGTAGTTTGCAGTTTAGGAAGAAGATTGACCTCAGTTGGATCCCAAAATACCTGCAAATACCTATAAGAAAAAAAAAAATAGCAAAAAAGATACAGCATCAGTAAAGAAAGAAGCCTGATTGTCTTGATGGTTTGTGGGCTCTGTGCTGAGGTAATTAGAGCCTTCCAGAGGAAATACATCTCCTCAGTAAGCACCAAGTAGAGGGCAGGTTAGGACAGGTAGGGAGACAGTAGAAAAGGAGAGTGGCACAAGACAGAGCAAACATGAGCAAAACTGAGAGAATGCTGAGAAAAACAGGGGGCAAACAAAGCCAGGACTCAGACACGACAGGCACTCTGAAACAACTTGTAGGAAACCACTGGAATAAGATCATCTTTATCATATTACTTTTCTTAAAAAATATTAATATCAGCCCTCTGAGAAAAAAAAAAAAACACATAGGAAATTTCATTTGTATGTCACCGTAATAAGATTTTTTTTACTTCTATTGCTTCTTTTTTCTTTTTCTTTTTATTTTTCTTTTTATTTCTTTTTTTGTTTTTTCTTTTTATTTTCTTTTTTATTTTTCTTTGTTTTTCTTTTTATTATTTCCTTTTTTTTTTCTCTTGTTCTTTTTCTCTAGGATATGAAGTCTTTAGTCTATAGACTCAAATGCCTGAATTTTGGTGCGGTATGCAAATAGTCACTCTAATATGTGGGTGATAAAGAGGTCCCAGAAAAAGACATATATTAGTTATATATTGCTTAATTTCAAGCCATAACTGACATTTGGAAGGGTGGAAAGTTAAATCATATCTGCTTTTTCATTAACTGTTCTCTACAAGTCACTGATAACAGAGTTACCTGACTAGGTTTGTCTCTGATTTGACTAGTATATCTGTTCCTATGCTAAGAGACTCTTCATTCAGTGCTGCCTCAGTAAAAATTATGCTCTTTTAAAGGAAGTAGTTTCTCATTTTAATAGTGACTCCTACAACAATAGAGCTGACATGCTTTTCCTATTGAGTGACAATTCAGCTATCGATTCAGAGAAAGAAAATAATTTTAAGAAAATAGTAATGAAAGAAGTAAAGGAAGAGAAGATTTTATTTTTAACAATACCAGCTTGAATAGCCATCCATGCAAAAGCAGAGACAGTTGTTTAAATGATGTTGATCTTAACTTGCTTTCAAGAAGAAGAGGTAATGAACTCAAAATAAATGCCTTTCTCTTTTAACTCACTAACAATTTTCTCTAGGCCAAGTGCATGTCTCTTCTTGTTACCTGTTGAAAAGTTAAATTGCATGCAATTTAATTGCATGCCTAAATAGATAAGCAATTGTCAGTGTCTACCGTGGAAATCACATCCTTTTGAGAAGGTAGTACTAAGAATCAATAGAAGACAGAGATAGAACAAAAAAAAAAAGAAATATGATTTAGCTATATATATCTCTTATTAACAAGTTCATTCCTAGTTTACACCCTTACAAAGCAGTATTTTGAAATGGCATTAACAACATCGTGTGAGAAGTTTTTTAAATGACTTAAAACTACATATAAGTTACAGACCATTTTCCTTGAGAACTCTTGTGATAAATGTATTGCAACCGAGTGGAAAACATATTCCTTTTCCTGCTGTGATTGCACATTTGTACTCTTGAGTACAGGCACATGTATTTGCAATTTCTTCCTGACAGCTTGATTAACCTTGAAAAGTTACAAAGTAAAAAAAAAAAAAAAAAAAAGAAAAAGAACTTTCATACTTAACTTTCCAAATATACTTGAAAAAAAATACAAACCTAATAGTTTATAAATAATTCCAGTAGTTTCACTGGGTGTCTGTATTCTTCCTGTTACATAATGTATAATGTTTCATTTTATAAAATTAATAATGTAAAAATAAGAGAGTTAGAGGTTCTGAGAACTATACAGAAACTGTATTTTGGTCCTTTTATTTGGTGTAGTGGTCAAGGTGGTTGGGGAAGGGGCTATGTGGGGTTTAGGGACTTCTGTAAGTAAACACTGGGGTTTTTCTGTGCTGATCCCAGCTTGTTCCAGCCACGTGGAATAAACCCACTCTCTGAGCCCATCACTCAAGATGGTGACACCTCAGGAAAAAGTGTGTTTAAGAAAAAGCAAAGTTCTGCCTGATAAGAGAAGGAAGCAAAGAAAGTGTGGGAAACATCCTTCCAAGGACTAAGGTGAGACACAAAGCAGCAGGTGGAGGTACTCCAGGTAATGGAACAGAGAATCCTCTGCAACCCACAGAGGAAACCAGGTTGGAAGATATGGATATTTCCTGAAGAAACTACAGCCCATGGAGGACCCATTTGGAGGGGGCAAAGTATTAGAGGGAAGGAGTGTCAGAAAGGAACTGTTACAGATTGACCACAGGCCCTCATCTTCCCCTGCCTTGTACCACTCAGCAGGGTGGGGATCGGGAGAGGAGTCAGGAATGAAGAAGAAAAGTTGAGTCTAGGAACACGAGGTGATGTGGGGGAAGGTGTTTTAATATTTTTCTCAGTACCCAAAATTACTTTAATTGGTTGAGGGGAAAAAAATTCCCAAACTGAATCTATTTTGCTTGTGATGACAACTGGCAAGTGATCTCAAATGAGCTTTTTCATCTTATTTTCCTGTCCTTTTGAGGAGTAGAATGAGAGAGTGTAGAGGGCATCTGTGTTGATGTCTGGCAGCTGGCCCAGTTCAGCCTATCATTGCCATGAATCAAGATATCGTCTGTACCAGTGAATACTAATCATCTGGAAAAAAACAGATTCAATACAAGTTTATTTAATGTTGATATTAGCATTTATTCTTATCATGCTTATCTGAGGCACAACAATAGAATGCACAGACAGAACAATATATTATGTCACTAAACACTCAAACTAGTAATTGAAAAATTTAATATATTAAATATCTATATCTCCAGGAATTTTTATTTTGATAATGCATAAGTTGTGTGCATTGTTGTGCCAGGATTAAAAAGAACTTTATCAAAGCACACCATAATCTAAATATAAAGGGAAGATGAAGGGGAAAGATTAAACAGTAAAAAAAACTCAAGATATTAGTAGTGAAGAGATCAAATCAACAGAAATAATAATGATTATGCTCCTTCTGTGGTCAAATGGTAGGTTAACTTAATTAAATTAATGTATACAAAATGACAAAGACCAAGTAGATTTCTATTAAACTGGAGTATAAAAATGTATTTAAATGTAACCAAAATTATTTGGAAAAAGGTGAAAAATATCAATGTTCAGAGCAGAAGATGAGTACTTAGGATATTAGTTCTGATTTACACTAGAAAGAAGAAAATGTTTTATTGAATAGTTATAAATAATATTTGAAAAAGAAATTGTTTGGCTAGATGTCAGTTATAGAATTTTCAGCACATTTTACCAGCTGCAAACAAGTTTACTCCATGACCAATTTAATTTCTCCTCTCTGAATTGGAATGTTGTCCATGACTAAAATTTTGTATTTAAGATACTTAATAGAGGGCTTTGATCTTTTTTTTTTTTCTGCACATGAACAGCTGAAAAGTGTTGATATTTTTTCTTACATTGGAAAATGTCACATATAAAATAGGATTTCATTATAATTGCCTGTAAAGACCCAAGAAAACTAAATTATGCATATATGCCCCTCTTTTTCCTCCCCCATCCCAAACTACCATGTGTGCATAAATTCATTTTCTTTTTACATAGAAATTGAACTATACCTTTTTTTTACCATTTTACCTGTTCAGCTTTCTCTGCTGGAAAACAATGACACTGCACAAACAAAACTCAGTCTTCTGTGTCCTATCTAATCCAACTGATTTTAAGAGAAAATATTCAGAAACATACTGTTACTGCATTCAGGGTTGTGGGATTAGTTGTTCGAGAAACAATGACAAGTTTTCATTGGCCTCAGCACAACTGACAGAATTACTTCAGCACACCTTCTACTTCAGAAGGCTATGATACATTGCTGTCTGCAGTTAATGATAGTGTTATCACCTAAGAAGCCCATGTAACAGATGTTCCCTATGTTTTTTGACAATTAAGTAGTCCGGGTATTTATGGACTGATTTTATTCTGTGAACCATTAGTTCAATGTTACCCAAGGCACACTTGAAGGAAGTAATTATGATGCACTGTAATTATATAAACAGACATACTTGAAGGTATTTAAGCACTTTACTGCTGTTATCTTCTAACTTCAATGAAATTAGCAGTAATAAAAGAATTGGGTGTCAAGTTCTTTGTAGTGAAATCTGACTAGTAACACCAAAAAAAAAAAAAAGAGAAAAAAAATCAAAAAGTCAATCATGAAAGTGTTATAACAAATAAATATGTCTATTAGAAAACAAAAAAAAACCAATTCTGAACTCCAATATTTTGCTAGTTGCAAACTTTGTTGGGTTCACATTGAAATCTGTGACATGAGCTAAGAAAAAATGTTATCCCAAGCTAAACATTCAAACCTGTGAAATATCAGGGCAGTATCTTTTAATATAGGTTTGGCCTGCCTAATTTTTGACACTTAATAGAGACATCTAAAGGGGAAATCTTAGAATTGTAGAGTGATTTCGGTTGGAGGGGAACTTAAAGATCATCTGCTTACAGCATCCCTGCCATGGGCAGGGACATCTTCCAAGAGATTACGTTGTTAAAACTCCATCCAACCTGGCCGTCAACATTTCCAGGGATGGGGCATCCATAGCTTCTCTGGGCAACCTGCTCCTGTTCCTCACCAGCATTTCTGTAAAAAAATTTCTTCCTTATAGCTAATCTAAATCTCACTTCTTTCAGTGTTAAGCCACAAACTTTTGTTCTGCTATTACAGGCCCAGGTAGAAGCCTCTCTATTATAAACCCCCTTTAAGAATTGAAAGACTTCACCAAGATCTCCCCAGAACTTTTTCCTCTCCAAGCTAAGCAACCCCAGCTCTCTCAGCTTTTTTTCACAGGAGAGGTATTCCAGACCTCTGACCATTTCTGTGCCCTCCCCTAGGTCTGCTCTAGGTCTTTCTTGTGCTGGAGATGCCAGAACTGGATGTAGAGATGCAGGTGGGGTCTCACCAGAGGAGAGAGGAAGATTCCAGGTTCTGTATGGATATAGACACTTCTGCAAGCTCAGTCCTTGATAGTATAGCTTCTGTAAAAAGAATGATTTAAAAACTTCACTTCTCTAAGTTCCTAATGCTTATACACAGATATTGCAGTCCCTGAATTCCATGGCCAATTGCTCTTTTTCTATTTCCCAGGCAACAGAAATTTTCTTGAAGGCCAAGGAATGATCATCTGTATGTTATCCTGGCTGCTGGTGGCACACTATTAATGTGACAGCAACTGACTAAGATTCCATTTTTCTAATTCTGTTGTGTGTCTACTGCTTACATGAAGCTAATGCTATACAGAAAATTTACTTCAAACTTAATTTTCTTAGGTCATTTAAATGCAAGACTGCATTACTGTCATGTCCTTTATAATTTTTTGAAAAGCATGACTTTCAGGCATCTGAATTTTTAAGCTTTGACATCAGAATTTGGATGAAATATGCCTACACTAAGAGTTTTCACAGAGCTTCAGTCTCCAAAAGAAATTAATTTATGACTCATGTTTGTTGCATTGTATCTTTTCTGTTGTTTTTTTTTAGTCTGATGGCTAAACTGAGCTCTTTCTGAACACACTGTGCTTCCCAGCATGAAATACATATTCTACATATATGACCTTGGAGTATGGATCCTCCTGCAGCTATTGGAGAATGCAATAGATGGACACTGCAATACTCTAACTGCTACTTATCACAGAGAATGTCTTTTATTTATCATTTGCTGCTCCTTTTTTGAGTAGTTAAAACACAAAGTGTGCAGAAATTATGAATAGATATATAATCAGAGAGAAGCAGTAAGGACCAATGGAGTATTCTGCTCATTTAATTAAACTTTCCATTCTTTTGCCTCTGAAATGTTCCCTGTTGCTTTCCTACTGATTCATTTGGAACAAATTATGCCCTAGATAAGTGAATGCTACTGATAACATGGAACTGTAACATATGACAAACTTATGTACAACCTTCCATCCATTAGCTCAGAAGTCTTTAAAGTACAAAATAATGAACCGTTGCACTAGGTTCTTCATATGCCTGCAAGTGAAAAATAAATATTCTGTATTGTAGGTAGATATGCTCACATTAAACTAATCATCCTTCATAATTTCATCAATAATAACAAATATGTGCTGATTAGTAGAAAGATGGATTTCTGAATTTCATTGTCAAGTGACAAGTCAAATCAAGTTCTATGAAAGAGGATAAAAGCTAAAAATCAACATATTTCTTCAGTTGCCAGAAGTTCCTGTGAAAGTAAAGGAGGATAGAGGGTGAGAAGTTAAAGAGACATCAAATACTAATCCTTAGCCTTTATCTTCTTCGGTATTTCTTCCAGTAATCTAAACACCAGTTCAAGAAGCATTTAGACAATGCTCTCAGGCACAAGGTCTGAATATTGGGGGGTCCTGGGCAGGGCCAGGGATGTGGGCTTAATGATCCTCAAGAGTCCCTTCCAACACAGCATATCACACAAATCTATGATCCTATAAATCCCATAGCACTGAATAGAGTTTTATCAGTGGTTTTAACCATGTTACATGACAAGATATAAATAATTTAGTAGTTCACTTTCCAGATACATAAAAATATCATACATGAATTGCATTATACATTACTGCTAAGGAATAAACAATGTACTGTGAAAGAAAATACGTCCACAAGACTTATTTTTGGATATTTCAAGTAAAGTCAGCTCTTAGGCACCTATGTTGATCATCTTATTACAGAAAGGCAATCTTTTATGCAAAAAAATCCCCAAAGTTAATGTGACTAAAAAACTAAATTTTACTCATGATTTCATATAAAACTTCATAAAATAATCCAGAAAGCCAGATGTGCCAATTGCAACAATACAGTCAGCTAACAGTTAATGGAAACATGAAATATAGATTTAGCCTACATTTTTTTTTTCTGGACAAAACAGAAAGCACTAGCTTTATACTCCAATAGAGTTCTTTCCTTTACAAAAATCTTATCTGTCTTCTATTAAATATGGATCCAGAAAACAATTTTATCCCTGATTGTGCTGTTACTAGCTGTGAAACAAGTCTGAATACAAGGAACAGGATGACTTGCAGCTGATCAAATGAATTTATTAAACCCTCCTTTCACTTTCTATTTCAGTCATGGCTTTGCTGCTGCCAGCACTTTCCCTGATGTGATGCTTAGCAGTGACAATATCAATTGGTACATACACAGATATATGTGTGAGAGACAGGCAGGAATTGAATAGAGCAAGTAGTGGCATTTGGTAAAGCCAGGGTTATTGAGATCTGTTTGTGAGTGGAAAAGCTTAAAGACTAAAATCTTGTGAAAAATATCAGATTAAATTACTTTATTAATTTCAGGTAGAAAACTAATTTCCGTCTCTATTTGCCTTAAATATGTTGAGCATTTTTATTATTGTTTTATATTTATCAAATCCCCTGAGCAGGAATGAATTTTTTCTTTTCTTTTTCTTTTCTTTTCTTTTCTTTTCTTTTCTTTTCTTTTCTTTTCTTTTCTTTTCTTTTCTTTTCTTTTCTTTTCTTTTCTTTTCTTTTCTTTTCTTTTCTTTTCTTTTCTTTTCTTTTCTTTTCTTTTCTTTTCTTTTCTTTTTTCTTTTCTTTTCTTTTCTTTTCTTTTCTTTTCTTTTCTTTTCTTTTCTTTTCTTTTCTTTTCTTTTCTTTTCTTTTCTTTTCTTTTCTTTTCTTTTCTTTTCTTTTCTTTTCTTTTCTTTTCTTTTCTTTTCTTTTCTCTTTTCTTTTAAAAAAGTGCCTATTCAAAAGGTCACAAATAAAACACCCACAACTATCATTCATTAGCTGATGTTCAGACAATTTTCACAACACTTTCCACCTTTTTTTAAGCAAGAGAGGAGTAAAACTATATTTATTTTCTGAAGTCTGTGTACACATACTATCTTTCAAATGCAGTAAGTCTGACTACACCATATATCACCTAGTGATATCTAGATTTTACCATATCAGTTGTTCTTGTGTAAGTTTTCACATTGCAGTAAAGCTGTGAGAAATCAAGAGAGTAAAGAAAGAAATAGCTTGGGTAGTCTAAGAAATATAGACAGAGAATATTACTACAGAGGTTCTATGGGTAATCCCTATTAGGGCACTGCCCTGCAGTTTAGATGGATCTGGAAATTGCTATTTTAATCATTGTATTAGGCTAAATGAATGTAGCAGGTAAAATGGATTAAAAATAATGTAAAAATCAAAGAAAAGAGAAGACAATTTAAAACAGGAAGGATGAGAATGTGCAATAGTAGTATGAAAAATGAATATATATATAATTAAAATAAACTTGAGGAGATAACAAATATTTTTTTTTCTCATAGAATTTTATATTTAAAAGAAAGTCACAGAAAACCTCAGGAGAAAACCTCCTGTGGCAAATATTCTTATTTCTAATTAAAAGAAATAACACTCAATTAATGTTATTTAATAATAGTTATAATACCCATGCTATAAAGTAATAGTTAGTCCATAGGTTTTAAAATAGATCTTGTAAACCTTCTAATTATGTTGTCTATTATTTTTTTATTTGGAAACTGAACACATATTTCTGAAAGATAAATAACCTTCATATTTCTAAACACATCTTAAGAACTATGGCACTTAAAAAAAAATTCTTGAATTCTTAAAGATATTTTTACCAAAAAAAAAATAAGATAGGTATTAACTGGGACAGCAATTTTTCTGGCAATATGTAGCAATCATGTTTAGTGAAGACGCAATGGAAAACAAAGGTGGATAAGCAAAAGTCTGGGTATTTTTTTTAGTTTGATTTTTTTTTTTGCTTTATTTTCTCTTAGGGTTTTGGTGAGGGGAGTTTGGGGAAGGTTGTGGGGGTTTTTTGGTTTTTTGCTGTTTTGTTTTTTTTTTAATTCTTTTTTTTTTTTTTTTAATTCAAACAAAAGCATACTGGTATCTCATTTCCTATTAATAAAATGCAGTAGAATTTTTTTTTTCATATTTTTCCTTTGAACCATTCTCTTTTGTTTGTTTTGTTAATTCTCTAAAGCATAATTGCATTATGATTGGATTAACATTTCAGATTATAAAACAAATATATACTGTTTACATTTGTATTTTAAAATTTCAAATAAATAAAATCCCACTTAAAAATATTAAGGGATTTGAGGTTTTATTTTTTTACATCAGCCATTACTTGCTCAATAAAAATATTCCCATGTAGCCTTTCTCTCAAAAACTTCAGTGGATTTGTGCTTTTTTACCCTGATTCTGAGCTATGAACTCCTTTGTTCACTGTATTTTTCCATTTTTATTTCTTTCCTGTCATAAGGATATCACTTTAGGTAGTCAGACATTAAAATGTTGGGTTTTTTTAATCTAATTAGAACCTTCACAACAGTTTAATACCTTTGAAAAAGAACTTCACTCATCATACATACATCTTGGAGAGCAGATGGAAATATAGTGTGAACAACCACACATAAAATTTAGATTCCAAAATTCTAAAGAGAAATAACAGAACTGCACTAAAAAGAAAAGAAAAAAAGGAAACCATGACAAACTTGTCAATATTTTTTTTTAAACATTAAGGAAGAAAGAGGAGAGGGCACAAGTAGTTTGTTATGCACTCTCTTTCTTACACAGAATGCATGTATGAGAGGAAAACATTTACAAGGCTTTATTGCATGTTCTTTTCTTCCTGTTCTTTCTTAATCATACAGAAACTTGTTAAGCAAAGGAATGAAAATAGACATAAATATAATTTATGCTTCCTGTTAGAAGATAGATATCTAATATTCTAATATTGAAATGGAAAAAAAATCAGTAAAAAAAGAAATCTGTTCAGCAGTAATCTATGTTGCCATATGTCTTCAAGTGTATTAATGTACTTCTGTGTTATTCTGACCACATTTTCTTCTCATGTAGAAGTTTTTAATAAAGAAGAACCTCTGAAGTAGTGAAGTGAATCTTGTTTATTTATAAGAAGTTCAGGATTATGTACTTATCACTTCTTAGTCCTTTTTTTTTCATTCAGCATCCCTTCAATGGACATATAAATGTGTTTCATGTTTACTGCAGTCTAAATAATTCATGACTGAAAAAGACTGAAGCAGATATTCTCATAAATTCTATTGTATTTAAGTTTATGTATTTTTATTTATTTATTTTTACTCCATTATTGTAACCAATAGATGTTCTGGTGTGTTTTGCTTGACTACTTCATAATAATTCCAGCTTGTCCCTGTGGGATATTACAGCTGTATTTCAAATATAAAACACTCAAAACATATTCTGGATGAAAATTCACTGTTTTGTGCTCTTTAGTTTTCACAACACCCTCCCCATTGTTACCAACTATCAGATAACTAATCATAGTCAGTGATATAAAAAAACAAGTATCAAGAGGAAAATTATTTGCAGGGGACAAGACAGATTATGTGAAGTTGCATTATACAGCAAAACTGAATTTGGTTGTTAGTTTTTAGAGCAGGAACACTAAGGGAGATTGTGTACAGCCCTGAGAGAGGAACAGAGGTGTTGCAGTTATGCTCTATTTACAACATTACAGTTAATGGGAAACAAGACAAAGGAATGATCCAAATGGTGACCAAAAGATGAACTTTGCTTGATTGACTTGAAAATATATATTACTTTTCCTGCCACCACATATGCTAATGAAGTAAAACCTATGCATGCTTTGCATTATGATAAAAGTGTCTCAAACTCCAGCTTCTTATGAAGTAACATCAAATGAAACTTCATCTTTTTCCAACTGTCAAAGAAAATAAATATAACTTAGGGGAGGGATGTAAAGAAGGGAGAAGACTCCTCCTTTGTATCCTGGGATGGTCAAAGAGCTGTCCCAATCTCCCTCACAGTAATACCTTACCAACAGGTAAGCTTTATTCCACAGTAATACTGTTGATTATACTTTCTGATATCAGTGTATTTATCAACAGAAATTTCTGAACCTTATCCTGTCACAACAATCACATTATTTATGAGTCTGGAATCTTATTGAATGTGTCTGGATTTAACATACCACCCACACTATTTCTGCAAACGGGATTGTGGTTGTGAACAGACCTCCACTGTAACCATGCTTTTAGTGCAGCCAGTACCTTACCAGACTTACAGTGCCAAACTATTTCGTCTGCAATTTTATTTGTGAAGGTCTGCTGGTTACTCAATCAGATAGATACTGAAGTGACTAAGAAGGGGAAACCACCCCTGCAGCCACTGCATCTGCTGATAACCCTGAAAGCAAGGGAGTTGCCTTTTCTTAAATTTTTACATGACACTAGCTTTCCTTTCTCATTTATTGGGAAAGGGTTGGTATTTTCACTGTTTCTGGGCCTGCTCATGTCCTTTCCATTTCCATTTGCACCCTTACCACTTTCAACTCCAGCTGAATGTTGGTCTTCCTAATTCCCTCTGTGAATGCTTAAGCCTTGCATTTAAACTGCTCAGTAATCTGTCCACCTCAGTAATCTATACACCTCATTAATCTGTGTCTTTTCTACTTCCAATCTATTCTCTTTTTGCCTTTAGACTGAGTCAGACATTCTGAGCTGGGCCAAGCTGAACTTTCCTACTACTGTATATTTTCTTGATGTTGAGGTTAGGCTGCTCTTGTGCATTAAGGACATTGTCCCTGAAGCCTCCTTGGAGGAATAGGTTACTCAGTGAAGTGGTGGAATCTCTACCCCTGGAAGTGACCAAAAGGCATGTGGATGTGGCTTATGGGGGAATGGTTTTGTGGTGAACATGGTGGTTCCAGATTAACAGTAGGACTTCATGATTTTAAAGATTTATTCCAACTTTAATAGTTCTATGAGGTCTCATGGGCTTTTTTGCCCTTCCTAGAAAGGGAGCTTTTCAGATCCTGATGAAACCAGCATGCATCCTCTTGAAACCCATGGTCTTTGATCTGCCTTTTGTTGTCCTGAGGATCTTAAACTCTACTCTGTTACAGCAGCCAACACATTCTTGGCCAGGTTTTTTTCCTTTGCGATTAGCAGACAGTGATGCACCTCCTCTTTCTGTCCATCCAGTTTCTACATCACATATTTGCTTCCTGGACACAGGAATGCACCTAACTTGCTTGTGCTCACCATACTCCTCTCTATGAATTTGTGGTTGTCACTTTCATGTAAGAGTCAGCTTCTAAGATGAAGAGATATCTTCTATCAGTTAAAAAATATATACCATCAGAGTTCAATTTCATCTGGTCCCTCTGAAAACTCTGATTACATTTCATCTATTTAAGATTTTCCTTAGCATTATACCTGTTGAGAAGAGGGATAGCTGCAGTATTGGAAAACATCTAAAGATAACAGATTGTTTAATAAGGAGCCCAACACTACTTTTATATATAATTTCCTCTTTGTGTTTAAGTCAGGCACAGCTGGACCAAATGCCTTCCTTAGCAGAATTTACTCCTCTCTCAAAACATGCTGAAAGGTAAAACAGACCTCTTTTTGTTGACAGAAGTCACAAGACTTCATTAGATCTGTGAGTGGTAAGGCAGAGAGGGGAAAGGTTGAGAGATATGAATGGAGGGGAAAAAAAAGTAAGTTCATAATCATGTTTGAAATATTTCTTAGATGTAATTATTTAGAAATAAATTTGAAGACTTGTCTGATGTTATGTTCTGTAATATCTAAAACCTTGCATTTTGAATGAGCCTATAAACTTTCCTTGTGTGGAGTTAAAACTTTGTTAGGTAAAGCACCTTATATAACTGAAGCAGACTTTTAATTCTGTAATAACTTAGTGCAAGTATTTACTGACCAAGTTTTTACACCTTCAGAGAGATAAAGCTTAGACCTTGCTTAAAAATATTTGAAAGGTATATCATTATAATGTATCCGTTCATTGGAAAATCTTTAGTTAACTTTGCAGTATTTCAACACAAATATTTCATTTATTTAAAGTGTTTCACATTTTAAATCTTATTTTAAAAGCTATGGCTATTCTTGTGAATCACATGATGGAAATGCGAACAACTATGGATGTGTTATACTGGGACATACCATGAGCTCTCAACCGCACAGGTTTGAGACCGCAGTATAACTGAGTGTGCACTAAAACATATTTCTCAACAATCTTCACAAAAACTCACAAATTGTATCTCGTAATACTATTTCTTCCTTAGTTTTAACAACCAATTCATATTGTCTATTCATTAAATGTAAGCACACCCATTTACATCAAACTTCAAATCTTTAGAAGATAGACCAGCACTCATAATTCAGAGTACAAGCAGAATAAAACAGGAGAAACACTTGTCATCTGTAATGGAGTATTTACCAAGTGTAAGGAAAAATACTACTCTACAAGCTTAAAGGGAATACACAGAGAAGTGTTTAGTCCCTGCTAACATGACTGACTCCTTAATACCACATCTGCTGAGCAACTTAACGTTGGTTATATGAAGTGTAAAAAACACCTAACAGTTTTCCAATTGCTAAAAGTACCAAAATCCCTTTTTTTGCTAGGAAAGAAATCATATTCTTAAAAGACTGAATCTGATTCAGTCCAGTTACTTAAAAAAAATAATTTCAAAATGAAATTATGAATTGCTAGTATAGTCCATTGATAACTGTTTCTGGGTCACTCAATGAGAATTTTTTTCATGCAAATCACCCTCTGTTTGTATACTTTTGGAATTAATTTTGCTGCTGTTACTTATCTTATTGCTGTTTCCAGTAAATTGCTGTTATTTTAAATTTTCCACCTTTTTGTGCCTCCAACTGTCAACTGCATCCCCAGAGCAAGAAGGTGGAGGGAAAGGATGGGGAGAGAGCTAGTGGAACCTAGTTTGGGAAAGTCTCAGAGAGGAAGGGGCATTAAACTGGGGAGTGCCATTCCTAAACCATGACACATCAGAGTCCTGAACATCTGAATTTATAAATGAACATGAAAACTTCAAATCCTCAGGCATAGTTCACTCATAATTTGTTTGAATGCCATGTCTAAACTGGTCACTCACTATTTTTTGTTTACTTGTTTGTTTGGCTTTTTCTTTTTCTTCTTCTAAATTTGTAGGTACATTCTATTGGGTTTTCCTTTCCCCTTTCAGTAGTCATGAATTTTCTGTGACACCTATTCAAAAGCATATGAAAATATTAATGCATATATGTGGACATATACACACACAAATAATATATATATATATTATATAATATATATATTATCAGCATTATAAATAATTGAAAAATTATATTTTATCTCTTCAGAGAGAGGTAGATTACAGCAAAATGTCTTTTTGTTCTTCACATATTACTTATAGTCCTTCCATTTTACAATAAACATTTTACTAACCAGAGATGAAATTATAGTTTGTAGGAAATTTTAGTGGAGCACAAACAGACACATTTACTCATACCCTCACACAGGTTTTAAATTACATATAATGGTATATATGCTATATTTTGGAGGAAATAATTTACAATAATTATTAACAATAATTAATTAACAATAATTAACAATAATTTCTCTAAACGTTCAATTTTATTTTACTCTCAGAGAAGCAAATCTCAACTTCCCTAATATTTAAGACTTAAGATAACATAAAAAACACCTACAAAACCAACCACAAAACAAATAAGAAATTTAAAAGTCTCTTTTTGGACTAACATCATTAGTAGTCAAAGAAAGCAGAAGGAACACATTCTAGTCATACTGATCATGAAAAACATAAATATTAATTTAAAAATTACAGATGAAAGCATGCAGTTTATATAAAGGTCAACATATTTTTTCATTTTAGAAAGGGATTTAAAATTTATAGTTGGGTAAATATTTGAAAGAATTTTGAGATCATATAAGTTTATAGTGGAAATAAAGCAATTTGAAACTCTAAAGATGTTCAATTAATAGCATTTTAATACTGAATAATAATCTTTCAGTCTGCCTAAAGGAAAAAAACTGCGCAGTTATGTCTGATGGACTCTGAAACTATTTCTTTCCAAAACATTAGTAACTAAGTGGAGTGTAGAATTTATAGCCAGTTGGCTCTTCTTGTGTTTGGACATGGACTATAGAAGTTTCATACTTGTAAATGTCAACTTTGATATTCCTTTTGTTCTTAAAAAGACCTGTGTGTTTTGTTATATCACAAGTGTTAAAATTTACTTCTGTTTAGAGAGTACTAGTAAAAAGGAAGTCTGTAAAAGTGCTAGGTTTTTTTTAGTTCAGAAAATGTGATTATTGCAAAAACATAATTTATTTTCTTTAACATACTACAGGCATATGCAATTTAAAAATTGGTATTTTTTAAAATTATGCACTGGTGTAATTACATACCACTTTTATGCAGACACTGTAATGTATACAGATCTGTATACAGATTATTTCTCCCCCTATAATATAGATATATATAATAACTACATCCATAATAATTATACAGTATAGCACCTAAATTCAGCCTTTTCCAGTGCTTAATCATCCTCAAAGCAGAAAACTCCTGGAAGTACTTTTCTACTGGGTGGGTTGTCGAGCTGTGGCACAGTTTGCCCAGAGATTTTTTGGAGTCTCCAACTTTGGAAATATTCAAAAGCCATCTGGACATGGTCCTGGGCAACTGGCTCTAAGTGGCCCTGCCTGAGCATTGGAGGCTTGGACCAGATGACATTCAGAGATCCCTTCCAGTCTCAACCTGTGATTCTGTGGTCCATGGTATAAATACAAAGACTCAACACAAATTGGTGACCAAGTCACAACAGATTCTTTTCCTGTATAAATGCTTACTTCTTTAGAAAGATTTTTGTATAAACTTTTGACCCATCTTCAATGGGTATATTAGAACATTTAGTTTCTGAACTGAGCAGACCTGAAGGGAAATTCTAACAATTGAAGTCAATAACAATTGCAGTTAATTTCAGCATAATCAGTACTCCACTGAGTCTGTTTTTTACCAAAGAGTACAGATATGAATAAATCAAAATGTGTTTTTCTTATTCAATAAAAGGCATTTAGCCATGGAAAGACATTTCAGTCCTTATAAAATATATTTTAATAGATTTGGAAAACATTCAAGATTTAGACTCAGGAATTTTCCCAGTAAAAAAACACAGGAAGTCAAACAAAAAATTAAAAATTTGTTTTCTGCTGAACCGTATTTGAGTTTTTCTTCACTATCTTCTTTTTGTTAATCCCATCATCTTGTGTGATATTTACTTCAACTTCGTGAAAATCACTAGCTTAAAGTTTACTAGTAGTTTAACACAACTGCACACACAAATCATCACATTCCCCAATAGCTGGCACCATGTCCTACTTGCTAGATGGTCCAATATGATGTTCACACACAGAGGCTTAAAATAGGAAGGATACTTAGAAATAGGATTTAGTAAGAGGATTCAGTAAGAATGTAGGACAGTCACAGTAGCACTCAGTGTGACAAGTATAATGACCACCTTCTGCTAATACACAATCTGTCCCTTTTATTCCTCTTTTTCTAAACTTGTTCTTTCTGGGTTGGTGTTGATCCTTCCAACATTCCATGAAAATTGCTGTATAATCTCCAGAATCTCTGTTCTCTTCCAAAACAGGTTTTCCCTCCAGCCCATAGTAAGTCCTATGTTCCTTAAGGCAGCATTTCCCCTAGTTTCCTTGGATTTATTTACCTACTGACAAAATTTTAAATGTCATACAGTGAATTTCAGCTGCACATTAATAGAAGGAATATAGAGAAGAAAGATGAAATTCAATTGTTTTAATTGGGAAATGATTTGTGATATTCATGCTCTTTGTCAGTCCTTAAAAAAAACAACTAGACTTTAGAATGCACCTTTTAAAACTGCAAGACCAAGGTTAAGTTTGGTTACTACTATGTAAAGCAAGTATCATGTTTTCAAGCACCACTACTATTTTTCAGAAGCATATTTTACTGAAAACAGAGGCCAGTAGCAGCTTCAAAGTAGCAATGCACTAATCAGAACATAATGTGGCTTGCCTTGAACACAAATAGAGGTATATTTAGAGGTCTATTATGACAGTGTTAACAACACTGTATGTACACTGTATAACGACAATATATAAATAGTTTGTAGCACCATTAAGTCAAGCTTAGGAACAATCGTAACCATTTTAATTTAGGTTATGACTACCAAAAAAAACAGAGATATATGTTGCTCCAGGTAGCAAAAGATAACTACATTTTTGCATATTTGTGAGGAAAAAACAGTTGTATTTAAAAAATGAGTGAAACCAATCCAAACATCCTCTTGAAATATTTGTTGAAATCTTTGTGACAAATTAGTTTTTAAAAAGGAATTTAAACATAATAACTGAAGCTAGATGTAAAGACATATTGAGATGGGGATGCAAAAACTTTTTAAACATGTCTATATTAGTACAATTTTTCTCTGAAGGGTGTTGAAATATACTAAAACATTATGGGATGCATATTTAAAAATATGTGTTCCTACATTTCTTTGTTTATTTTCTAAATGTTGCTTATTAAAATGGAATGATTTTTATAGTTATGATTAGAAGGAGATTGCTATCCATTACATTTCTTACTGTTGTCTCAAAAAGTATTTAAGGAGTATAAGAATGTATCAAATTACTGAGAATTTTGACTATGCAGTTAACATTAAGCTGTCAGGAGAAAAATAACAATTGTTTGCTTGTGAAGGTATATTAGTCAGGTCTTCTTTTCTCAAGAAAATAAAAATACTGAAAGTTCTTTTAAAAAAAATAAGAAGTCCTAATATCTTTCAGTAATCTAAAAAATACATAAACCCAGACTATCAAAAATTAAAGAAGGTAGAGTAGTGCAGGCAGAAAGTTCAGAAGAGGAATGTGGGTCAAAATTAACTGCAAAAACTCTTGACTGTATCAAAATTTTGCCATGTTATATCTCTTGACAATCTGTCTTAAAGCATTTTTGAGATGACTAGAAAACACTCTCCTAAGTATTTGTGTGCATAAGAACCTACCTAGTTGATAGAAGAAAAAAAAAAAAGAAGTACTTACTGTGCCCAGCACTTTTTTTGGTAGTTCTTATAGCATTGCTAGGATTTACCAGAACAAACTATCAGCTAGAGAGCAGAGACGAAACACATTAATGAGCAAATGTGTCAGTAAGGCAAGTTACCACACCCAGAGTTTTGGCCCAAAGGTATAAATAAATCTACTCTTCATCAAAGAAAGCCACTCAATAGGTCATTTTTTATGCAGGGCCTAGGGAAACTGAGAATGCTGCCATTTCTGAAGGCTGTATGGGCTTAACTGTGATTAAAAATGACAACAAACTTTCCCTCTCAGCTGTGTGCTGAGATGACCTCAATGCAGCATGCCTGTATACTCATTTATTTGCACTGTTAACATTGCTTTGCAGAGACTGTTAGTGGTAATTAGTGTCTGTAGTCTTTCATGCTAGAAATATAGCTAAATATGCTGTGTTTATCAATTGTTAATATTGTTTCTGTTTAACACGAGGGATCCCGAGAAAAAAAATGCAGTCTTCCTTTTTTATTTGTGCCATTTCCATATGTTTCTGACGAAATATACCTTTGGGTATAGAAAATTAGTATTAAACAAAATAAAAAATATGTTATAGTGGCAGTCATTCTAAGATTGAAGACTTGAAAGAGCTAAAAGATTCAGTATGCCTTAATTATAAATTTTGCTTAAAAAAGATCTGAAACATCATTTTATTTTTCTTCTTGTATATGGGGGAAAAAAATGATAAAACCAAACCACAAAACAAAGCATACAATCACCCTGCTTAGCAACAGTGAAGAGTGAAGTAACTCATGAAGACGTAATGTGATGAAAGAGAAATCTCTCGTGATTTACTTCTTAAGTACTTGCTACTTACATTTTTCATCTCCATAAATCTATCTTATAGCCCTATATAAAAACATATTAATAATAAAGCGCAGTTCTGTAAGAAAGCATATGTAAAAATTGAGTTAAATTCAGTATTATGTACTTGTGCTTGGACTTGCAAATTTAAATGCCCTTTTTTTTTTTTCCCCCAGCCATTCTTCTGCTGTTTTTTTCACTCAGACTGGTTGCAGAAAGCTTGAATATACACGTACATTTGCACATATAAGCACAACACCAACAATATTCAGCTGACTGGGCAATAACACAAACCTGTTAACAATGAGAAAACTCTGGACATGATAATTGCATAGTCAGTAGTTATTATGTCTATGCTGTTCTACTATTTAGACACAATAAATGTAGTATAGTCTTCATACATATTATGGGAATAGAAATCCAGATTTGCAGCTTCAAAGCCTTGAAAATAATTCAGGATTATATTCCTGAATTACAAGAATTTCGGGGTTAAATTCAGCCATCCATCCCTAAGTGTCTTCTTTCATTACCATGTTAATATTTTGTCATATACTTGTGAACACTTTTACCTTGACCAAAGTAAAAAATTCTTGTTCCTATATATTGTTCAGATTCTGTCTAGAAAGAATCAAGAGTCTCACTGTAAAGATGTTCTTCCCAAATAGCAGATTCATTTTTGCCCTCACAAAATTATTAGCTCTCAATTCAACACAACTATACATTTTCTCTATAGTGCTCTATGTACTTTAAACTGAAACACAGTTGCTTTAGAAGTTGCAAAAACATCTCTTATTATCCCAGAGATTCATTTTGCTATTATTATTATTATTATTATTATTATTATTATTATTATTATTATTCAGAGGGAACTCTATTTTTTATATTTGGTAGTATCAAGAATGAATTTAACCCCACAGAAAGAGAACATCTGGGTATGGACATAAGTGTTCCTGTCATGGAGTAAGTAATGTGAAACCCTTTTCAGAACTTTCACATCATAAAGCTGCTAAAAAAAGTCTTTTCAAAATGCTTTGAGACAGATCCACAGCAAGTGTAAATCAGTATAAATTTATTGAATTAATATATTCCTACGTGGTTCCATAAGACTCTGTGGCAGGAGTACATACTAAACTGCACAAAGGTAAATGAGGACTGAGTATGATGATGCAGAAAATCTCTAATTTGATGTTGGAGGCTGTACTAGATGATCCTACCAGTCCCTCCCAACCTTACCCATTCTGTGATTCTGTGATTCTGTTATAATTTTTACAGATCTCTAAAATATTTTCAACATATATTCATTCACGCCACACAGCAATGTTTGACTGCAATTTTTCCCCTTAAGGAATGACCTGATATGAATGCTGTCTGCTGATGCTAACAACCTATGAACTTTACTTGGCTGGTTATTTCCCTTTGGAAATGAAGATTTTTTTTTTCTTTTTTTTTTTTTTTTCATTTTCCTTTTTTTTTTTTTTTCCATTTCAAAATTTCAGTTTTTCTAATCACATTGTTTAAAACAAAACAAAAAAAAAATATTAGCAAGAAACTTTTCTGTGCTTGAATGCATTTAAATAATGATTTAACACACATCTCAGATAAGACAAAAAAAAAGCAAAAGAAAGGCACATCCACTTTTTAATGCTGAGGAAATATTTTTACACATAATTTATTTGAGTGACTTTTTTTTTTAATCCATGTATAAAATCTAACTAAAATGGAATATGCATAGTTTAAGTGACTATGAATCAGTAGGTCACGTTCCTTCTTACCTTTCATAACCAGTTCTTAATGGCAGGGTCCTGGAAAATCCCTGTTATTTTATTTTATTTATTAAACAAAGCAGGGACACATGAAAAGTTGGGTGGCTTACTCTACTGTACTGCCTCAGATATGCAAATCATATGTGCCAGTACATACATAAAACCAAACTTAACACAATTGAAATTGAGGGTTCAATTTCAACAACCAACTTTCTCCTATTTTAGGATCAGTTTTTCTGTCAAGACAAATAAAGTTGTCAGAGGAAGGTCATCACCTCTTATCTATTATAATTTTCTATGTGCCTAAATTTAGTTGAACCAGATCTCAGCTTTATGCTCTATCTCAGAAAGGGCAACGTAGTCAGGTCAGATCAGCACAGAGAAAATGGACATAAAGAAGACAGAGTCAATGGTAACTTGAACTCTCATTAGAATGTATTGGTCCACTTTTTCAATGTGATTAAATTTTCCTGAAGAAAATGGTTCCTTTTACTGACACTGAGGATATAAAGTCACAGACTGAAAGAACTGGTCTGATGTTGGTATGTTCTAGAGGCATACTGTAAGGTCTCACAACTTCATCTGCAAATAAACAGTTTACTTATGTATATGAGACAGTAGTGCTGAAATGTAATTTTCATACTTCAGAAGCTTGAGACACTTTTAAATAATGAAGTACATAGAAGTTTGCAGGAATTTTTCTAAAGGAAAATTTCATATAAGTTGCTTTTGCGTCTTCTAAAATCTCATGGAGGATGAGATATAGGGTCACTCTACAAGATATTTTAACATGTGCTAATTATTTAAAACAACAGAATTGGCTGTAAATTAAAGACATATTCATGTGCACACCTGTCTGTTCAAAACAGTTCCTGCTTATCTTTGAAAACTGGGTCCTTACAGGATGAATTCCTCTTTATTAGATTGGAACATTGACAAGCTGGACATGTACACTTGAGTAACTTGTTATCATTCAGTGCAAATGAAAAGAAACATGGTTGCTCAGGGAGTGATTCCTTTGCTCCTGCTCTCATTCCGGAGCAGATCACCAGAAGGAGTAACTTGTTTGGCTCTGAAGGTGACCTTATGAGGCAAGTTCAGACAAATTACTTCTTTCATGGTCTTGTGCAATAGGGAAGGGGGGGAAGGGGGAGATGGGAGTTCCTCTCTTAAAGTAATTTAAGTTGGCTATTTTTTCTTAATGATATGATATCTTAATGATATCTTTTCTTCAATTCAGACAATGCCGGTATTAACTTCTACTCTTTACAAAGATAAAGAAGGCCTGTAGTTTTGCTCTCCACATGAATCCATGAAAGTACAGCCATCTTTTAAAACTCTGAGGGCTAATTGACCAGTTCTCTTATGGGAGTTATTAATGTAACTGATTCATTTATTTTCTATTACTTGTCTTGTGCATTTTAATAGTAGTATGTTCTCTGGTTTTTCTGCTTCTTTGTTTGTTTGTTTTTGGGTTGACTTTGTCTTTTTCCTTATAGAACCTACTGTGAAACTGTTTTTTTTTATATATTTCTGATTAAAAGAGTGTAGAAAATACAGGGATGTTTTTCTCATCTCATCCCATCAACATGTAGGATGGAGGTGCACAAGAATTTGGGAGGGGACACAGGAGACCTGAGCCACCAAAAGGATATTCCATGCCATAGAGT
The DNA here is from genome assembly GCF_024509145.1 of Vidua macroura. NCBI lineage: Eukaryota > Metazoa > Chordata > Aves > Passeriformes > Viduidae > Vidua > Vidua macroura. The sequence goes on along the minus strand of NC_071572.1, from coordinate 46,799,816 downwards.
GTCATGCTCACCATAACAGCTGGAAAAGGAGAATAAAAAAGTGGATGTTCAGAGTTACCGTTTTTGTCTTCCCAAGCACTGTTATGTGTAATGGAGCTGTGTTTTCCTCGAGGTGGCTGAATACCTGCCCGCCCATGGGAAGTTGTGAATTAATTCCTTGTTTTCTTTTGCTTCCACGTGCAGCTTTTGCTTTATGTATGAAACATTTTATCTCAACCCCTGACGTTCCCCAGTTTTACATTCCTGATTCTGTCCCTATACCACCAGGGGAGAATGTGTGAGTGGCTGTGCAGGGCTTAGACACAACAGTTTGCTTTTCTTTCTCAGCTACTATGTTCTGCCAGATAATAAAGTGTTAACTGTAAAAAATAACAGATTTTTTTTTTTTTGTGTGGTCTTGTCCATATTAACAAAATGTATAGGGTGTATATAGGAACTAATTTTCCAGGCTGCTTTGCAGACATTCTGGTATGATCTACCTAGAAACCCATACCAGCTATCATAAGGCAGTCACTAAGAGTTAGGATAATGAACAATTCCACTAGAGAATAATTTCAAATTTCCCTTGAAATATGCATGTGTCTGATGTAACTATAACTGTTTAAGTTAGTTATCCTTTGTAAGTCAGTTTCTCACTAGGAGATTTATCCAATGGTGACTGAAATCAACAGACATAGAAACAACTCCCACTCAGTACTTAAGGTGGCAACATATATATAAAGATGGTATTATAGTGTCTCTTCAATAGTAATGATTGATAAAATTTGATATTTCTTAGGAGCTATTTTTTTTCAAAAAAGGTTTTCTAATTTTGTGACTGAAAATAAAATATCACTTCTGTGGCTCCATCATGGTAATATGGGAAGAAAATTTTTCAAATAATAGAAAATAAAACTATAATTGTTCTGTATCCAGAAAGCAGTTTGCATCAATAGCTTCACTATCACAAACAAGAATGGGGAAAAAAAAAGTGTATAAAATAGTGTGAAATGGATTATATTCATATATAGCTTCATGTTGAAGAGAGTTTGTAAAAAATAATCAACCAAAACAGTGCTAGAGAATACTCATGTACCAGTACCTGTCTATTTTGTGCATCTATGATTGTTCTAACAAAGAGAGAATTCATCATGATGGAATTTTTTATGAAAAATAACCTTTTTATTTTTGGGTTTTTTTTTTTTTTTGTTTTAGTCTTTCACTATCATTGTTAAAGCATTTCATTTGCTAGGTAAAATGTAAGGCAGCTTCAATGTTCAGCCATAATAGAGAAAAATGACAGCTTCATTCCCATCAAAATTGGATGGAGGTAATTACTGATACTGTCACAGGCCAGGCACAGATCATTGCTTGTAGAATAGCCACATCCCTGCTATAAAATACTAATGTCAGAATGAAGGATTCTTTCCTTTTGTAACTGTCCAATATGATTAAAAGATTTTGTGCTCTAAGGCCCTTTTTACCTAATATTATTAACAGTGAAAATAGTTAATAAGCCATTACTAAATTGGATGTCCCATTTGTGCATCCTCTAATGGGACCATAAACTAATAGAAAACTCTGTGCTGAAGCTTTGATAATGTACAGTTCATTGCTGACTCTAGATTTTAGGTTGCATTATGTGCCAACCAAATCAAAGACAGATTTTTAATTGTAAATAAAGCTAAATAACCCTGTTTTGATTCACTTGGTATTAAAATTTTTCTTCCTTTCTAATTTCTTAAATGTAAATAAACTTCAATCATAACACAGAACAAAAGCCGGCAGCAGGTGATCAGGAATCTGAAAGCTAATATACAGCTGACTGTTTACAAGTCTAAAAATATATCTCTTTTTCACTATTAAAAGCATGAATATCAGAAAGGAAGAAAGTAGGAAACAAGATTATTGTTTATTTAGCCTCCATTCTCCATTTATAAATGCACTAATACGTATTTTGGAAGCAAAATTCATTAAGATCTTAAGGCTTGTAATTGCCTTTTGTTCAGATTAATTGAAAGAAACAATAGATGGCCTCCAAACCAAGAGGAAAGCATACAACTTCTAAAACCAAATAAGTAAAGCAATTCACAAATTAAAGAGGTGTTGATTAATAATTTCTTTCCTCTTGAACACTGTTAAATATCAATGTATGAGTGTGTTTGAACATTTTGTGAGTGAAAGTGGCACTGAGAAATAGAACAAGACAGTCTGAATGCAGCTGGGGGAAGGACAACACACTGTCCTGAAAGAAACCCAGAGAGGAAATTTTAGGTCAGCTTCTGCCTAAGAATGCCTTGAGGATGTGAGAAAGTGTGAGAAAGGAGCTAGTTTCGTATAGTTTCTTTACTCTTCTCAGAGAAAAAGCATGTTATTTATTTTTAGGGAATGAAAATGACTGTACATAAGTACACTAGCCCACCATTAAATTCTCCTAATTGAAACAGTTCAAAAATTATCTAAGTTCTGGTAATGCTTTCTTATTCTCAGGCAATTTTTATATTGGTAATTAGTTTATAAAACTGATGGATAGGCAGGGATTGAAGAGTTTGATGTAATAGCATACCTAAATGTCAACCAGTTCAACTTTAATTTTTTTTTTGTTTTGAACTCCAAAAAATATATTAAAAATTATTGTACAATTTATAAGTGAAATTATATCCATCAGCAATGTATTCAAAGGCAAACCCATACACAAAGTAGAAAGACACCAGAAGGTACCAGAAGGCGCCAATAATGTTGAAATACTAGTATTTGTCCTTTTTATTTTTCACTTTTCGTTTAATGAAGAAGGCACTGATTCAAAGGCAAAGACAGCCATCTCCTAGTATTTAGGATACAGTGTGGAATTCTCTTCTGAGGCTAGGTGCCCAGAGATGTCCTTCAAAGAATTTAACAAGCTACTTGGTATGAAAGTGATCAATTTTCTATACTTGAGGACCCGTTCTTTCCTTTGAACACCCATTTGTGGCAGATAATCAGAAGGAGTTACTATTCAGTCACTATTACAGTCAATATAGCTTATATTCTTTTGAGGCTGTGGGAAGATGTCATGATCCATAAAGTGGAAAAAAATCCAAGCAAAGGGGTCAAAAGTATGCAGATACTATCCTTACATACTCAGAATCACAAAATGGGTAAATTTGGAAGGGACCCTAGTGGGGGTTATCTAGTCCCACCTCACTGCTCAAGCCTCACCAGGCTGAATAGAGCAGCAGGATCACCTCCCTCGACCTGATGACAATGCTTTCCTAATGCTCCCCAGGATACTGTTAAGATCCCGTATTGAGAGATACCTCTACCCAAATTAAGGTGCAAATGACACTATAAGCTATAGTCAATAGTATGGATTTTATTTAACAGTAAATATGAGGTTGAGAGAGATAGAAAGAAAATAAGGAAAGGGCAGAGGAGGGTGAGAGTGAGAGAGAGACAGAATAAGCAGAGAAATATCATCTCTCATGGATCCAGCTGTGTTCCATTGGATCTTTCTTCATCCTGGGCTTCTTAGTGGTAGGGGTCTCGAGGACATTTAAAATTTTCACTATTTATACATTTCAGAAAAAAAAAGGAATCAATGCTTATTGGCTACACAGTTCTCTTATTCTATTGGTTAAATGATTACCTTCTAATTAGTCTCATGCTCAGTCTTTCTCTTGATTCTGTGGGCCTCCTAAGTTCAGTTGGTGAGCTATGAACTCCCCTGCCAGACCCAGACAGAGCTGACCTTCAGCACAGTTTCTGTGCTGGCCTTCCCTGTGGGCTCCTTGTAGTGATGTATTCTTCTCTCCCAGACTTATTTACCTCCCCTCTATTCCTGAGATAATTGGACAATAGTAGTATCTTTATCTTGTCTCAAATTCCTTCAGGTAGCTGAACTTGCAGTCCACATTCCAGGGATTAATGGAGGCCTATTTGGGAGGGTGGGGGGTGATTGGGGTTAGGGTTAGGGTCACTGTGTAGACATGGCCCCTAGAATGAGGCCCCCCATCACCTTCCCAAGGATCAAGGTGAGGCTGATTGGCTGGTAATTCCCTGTGTCCAGTCCTCAGGCATCTCTCCCAATAGTCACAACCTTTCAAGGATGATCAGGAGGGGCCTTGCTGTAGTGTCCACTAGATCTCAGCACTCGTGGATGCAGCCAGTGAGGGCACATGGACTTGTGAATATCGTTTTCCTATGTGTTCTCTAACCCAAATGTCCTTGATCAAGGGTAAGCCTTCCAACATTCCTTTACACTGGTATCCTGGGTCAGAGATTACTGAGAGCTGTATAAATAAATATAATAAATAAATAAAAATATATAAATGTAATAAATAAATAAATATTATATATTATAATTTATAAATAGTATAAATATTATATATATATATAATATATTATATATATTATATTACATTATTATATATTATAATATATTATATTATAATATTAATAATATAATATTATATCAATATATATTATATTGTAATATTATATATTATAATATATTATATATTATATATTATATATTATATATAATTTATAAATATTATAAATAAAGAAAAATAAATATTTTTATTTTTCTGATTTTTGAGTATGAGAACATATAGTATTAATTTTTAATACAGTTTCACTTTTGAATTTTAAGATTCTCTTTTAAAATATACCAAATGTTTTTCTTTCTGCTTGTTTGAAAATTTGACCAGAAAAGACTTAGAAGTTTCAACAGAGATAGGGTCTTTTAATATTTTCTTAACACTTCAGTGCACTTAGGTACTCAACTAGTTTATTCACTACTTGCAGAAATCACTGTTAATACAATAGTGGTAAATAATATAAAGGACCTACAACTGGAATAATGTAGGCTCAAATGACAAATGAGCACCATTTATTTGAATTTATAGGTCATTAGTTCAGATGCATCCTTGGTTAGGAGATTGTCCAGATTGTTAGATGGCTTATGCAAAACAAGCATCCCATTTTTTGATGAAAAACTATGCATGATAAAAAAGTATCATCAAGAGTAATGTGTAGTTACAGCACAGAAACAACATTTCACAGGATGAAAGCACAAATTGACTTCTCGCCTTCTCCAGTGTTTCCTCAGATCATATTTTAAGCTCTTTGGAAGTAAGAAAGGCTGGAACTAGAACAATCTCAGCTTTGTGTAACCTTTGTTAATGAATTTGATTATCATGATTGTCAGTCAAGTTCTTTCCATCAGATAAAATTTTACAACACTAATAATTGGAGAAAACTAAAAATTAAAATAAATATTCTATTTAATAATCAGAAAGATTAATGAAAGCATGGAGTATTTTCCATTTTTTCTGTCATAATTCCTGTAGGTCATAACATTGCCAATTTGCAACAGTCTCAATATTCTTCCAGATCTCTGTGATTTTTCCTGCTTTTTCATTTTCCTTTCAGACTCTCCTTCAGCTTAGGGAGAGTTGCTTCTTTGACATCCCTGAGCATTAGTCAGTGAAAAAAGCAGCATTTATATGTGGTCTGATTAATTCCAAATACTCATAGCATGATTAACAACAACATTTATCATAGAAGCTCTTCACAATAATTTTCTTTTCTCTCTACCAAGAGAGAAAGGTTTGCTAGTCTTTAGCAAACTTACTGGGAATTCCTCTTTTTGAAATCTCTTCTTCCTTCAGCACAACTGAAATAAGATAATGGTTTCAAGAGTTATCTAGTGAGAACTGGAAGTCACCTTCTTTGTAAAATGAGGCCAAAAGAAAAAAAAATACAAAGGGGACAACATAATTATTTAGTTTATTTCCTAGAGAGTTTTGGCTTCAGATTTTTCCTGAGTGTGAAATTGGAGCTGATGGAGAGCTTCTGGTTTAGAATTAAGGAAATGAAATTCAAAGATGATTTTATAGTGGGTGTCTGCTATAGGCCACTCAAACAGGTAGAACAAGTGGATAACAATAGGAGCAGTCTCACATTTGAAAGTCTTGATCCTCACTGGGAGCTTCTATCACCAGGATGATTATGAAAGGTCAACACACTAAGGCATAAATAAGTTAGAAGGTTCCTGGAGCGTATTAGTGATAAATTCTTTCTACAAGTGATAGAGTAAATAAGGACAGGTGCATTTCTGGATCTGATAGTCACCAATGAGAGGATTGAGGGGATCGTTGGAAATGTGGAGATTAAAGGCAGCCCTGGCTATGGGTCATAGGATAAAGGTGTGCAGGATCCTGAGGTCAGGAAGGAGAGTGAAAATCAAGTCCCACAAACCTGGACAATGGGACAGCAGACTTTTGCCTCTTCAAAGAATTGTTCAGCAGAGACCCATCAGGTAAGTTCCTACAGGGGAGAGACCCAAGAAAGCTGGTTAATATTCAAGTATCTCTTCATACAAGCTCAGCAGACCTCTATCCCAAATTAATAACTAGTCACATAAAAATGCCAGAAGGCCTCTGTGGATGAACAAAAACCACCTGCCCAAACTCAGAAATAAAAACAGAGTAGACAGAGTGTGAAAAAAGGTTAGACAACCTAGGAAGAATACAGAAACATTGTCTAAGCATCCAAGGATGAAGTTATGAAAGCTAAATCCCAGCTAGAATATGGTCTGGCCCTGGATGTCAGATAAATGGGGATCTACAAATGTAGAGGCAATGCAAGAAAAATGTGGCACCAATGCTCCATGATTGGGTTACAGTGTGAACTATAGAATCTTTTTCCTGTCACAGTCTTTATTTACAAGACCTCATATATGTGAGAAGGCTGAGAATGCTGGGATGGATTGCAGCCTAGAGAAGAGGTTCGGAGGGCTTGTGACTCATGTATATGAATTCCTGAAGGAAGGATGCAAAGAGGATGGAGCCAGGACCTCTCAATAGGGCCCAGTGACAGATCCAGATGGATGGGCACACAGTGAAATGCAAGATGTTCTCTCTGAAGTTCAGGAAACACTTTTGGTTTGTTGCTTTGTTTTTTTCTTTTTTTTTTTTTTTGTGTGTGTTTTTTGTTTTGTTTTGTTTTGTTTTGGTTTGGTTTGGTTTGGTTTGGTTTGGGTTTTTTTGAAGGTGACTGAGCACTGGAATGCATTGCCAAGGAAGGTTGCAGAGCCACTATTCTTAGAGTTATTCAATACCTGTCTAAACAGTGGGCTTGACAACTGGCACTTAGTGGCCTTATTTGTGCAGTGCGATTGGACAAGATGACCTTTGGAAGTCCTTTCCAGCCTCAAATCTTCTGTGATTCTTAATTTTAAGGAAAGGTATTAATCCAGAATAAATGCAATGGTGTCTTGAGATAAGAAAGCTTCACAAGTTTAGAATAATTTGTCAGAGAGATTGTTTCCACTCCAATCTGCAGTAACATTATCTAGAATCATTAGTAATTTTAAAAGAAAATATCATCAAGTCATCTTAAATGTCATCACAATTCATGACAAAGTCATGAACATAAGAGAGGCACCTCTACAGCCTTCCCATACTGTGAAAACTGTGACAAACTTCAGGCTGTTAACAGCAGAATAATTCAAGATATAAGCATCATGTAGAAATACATAATTCAGAGTTCAGAGATATTTACAATATCTTTAAATATGACTTTAAAATTCTCTGTTAAAGCAGAGAATTGTTTCTCTTCAAGAAACAATACCATTCACAAAGCATGTGAGATAATTTAATAATGGGTTATATTTTCAAAATCATATGTACTTCTGATTGTTTTACTGAGATTTTTTTGTCTCTTATTCTCATTAATTTTCATTGTCTAAAAGCAACGGTAAAGAAATGTGAAACATGTAAAGTAGATAAAGGAAATAATAATAAAGAATTACATAATAATTTGTCAGATATTTTAATTCTATGACTATTCTAATTTTTTGTTTGAGATACTAATTATCAATAGTTATTGAGATAATAGCAATCTACGCATTCTTTCTAGGACTATATTGTCTACAGTTCTACCTATTTATAGGTATGCTATATATTACGCTTCATATATTGCTAGCTATCCACAGGAAAGTACACTAATATTTTTGAGCTTTATGGAATATGGAATTATTAAAATGAGAAGTTTTATTTTAAAAGATCAGAAATATACTGTAAGAAAAGGAACTGAAAAATTTAACACATTTCTGTTTTTTATGTGGCTTGCATTCCAAAATAAGTGGCTTACCTTGAGCTCTAATTTCTAGTTTAATCAATAAGATTAAACTAATAAAAAACCTCCTTGTGGTTTTTATTTGCTTTTCTCCTAGATTTAGAAATTTCTTTATAAAATTGATATGAATAAAGCAAAGATAAATGAGAATGCCAATGCATTAAAAAAAAATCTTGAGAAAATCAGTATTAATTGCTCTAAAAAAATGGATTTATGTTATTGTAAAAGAAATAAAAAACAAAGAAATTAATTTTCCTTCATGTAAATATCCATAAAATCTATGCCATCTAAAAGAGTATAAATAAAATTTTTGGTCAAGGTGCAATGGCTAAGATAAATTTTTCATAAATTTAGATGTGTATACATAATGTAGACATCCATATTACCCCAACATGGGTATCTACATTATTTATTGTAATTGAATAATCTTCTGAGTGTGATTAATTTATTTTTTAAATGGACATTTACTAATTGGCTTCTGCCAAAGTGCATATATATATATATATATATATATATATATATATATATATGTGAAATTGAAAAGAAGTTTGAAGTGAGTATCAGTATGTGCTTACATTATGCACACATATTATATAGGTGAGATTTATCCACTAAACCCATTTTGATTCTTTTACTTATAATGAAGCTTGGCTTCAAGCTCTAGTGGGTTTGTAGAAATGACCTTCAATAGTCTCTAGTCAAGGATCTCTAAAGATAAAAAGGTCAGTTATTCAGAGATTCTCCACTTAAACCTGTACAGCAGATGAGTGAAAATTGCTAAGTGCAAGAACAAGCCTCTTCTCTTGCTTGAGAGGACCTTTCAACCTCTGAGTTGAATCAGAGGTACATTTTAAACAGTTCTAATTACTTGCTCAAGCAGAACTTGTTCTAAATATATCAAGAAAAGAGAAGACATGAAGAAAGAGAAGATAATAGTAGCTGCTCTTGCCATAGTAACCTGTTAGGCACATACCCAGGAAAAGCTAAAACTAGATTGCAAACCCTCATGAAGCTCATGGATCTCAAACATATATTATAGGTGAGAGAACAATTTCATAATGGCAAGTTAGGATAAAACCAGAGATGTGGATGAGGAAGGCTGGACTCGGCCAAAGGTCTCCTGTCAGCAGGCAGATTTTGGGAAGAGCCAGGGGCATAAAAAGCAACTCCAGCACAAGCCCTGGGGCTTTTCAAAACTTGATAGCATGTGGAGCTTATGCTTTTGTGTTCTGGGGGGCTTTGAAGTCTGTGCTTTTGCTTTTGGGGGGCCTTTTGGCTTAGAGGCTTTTGGGTCTTCTTGCTTTTTGCGGCTTTATTGAGACTTGCTTTTGAGTCAGGGCTTTTGAGATCTGCTTCTTGCCCTGGCCATAGCCTGTTTTTGCCCCTTTTGCCCTGGCCCCAGCCTACCTTTTGGCTCTCCTGCCCTGACTGGCTCTTACTCACCCTCATGTCTATTCTGCCTCCCTGTGTCCCTGACCATTGCCCTGCCTGCTTCATTTCTACACCCCTGCTCTTCATCTCTATGTCCAATCCTGCCCACTCCGAGCCAGCCTACAGCCCGTCTGCTACCCCGTCCAGAGCTCTGGACCTCCTGCCTGAGCGCCCCTCACATCGTGTCCGGTTGCCGTGGGTGCTGTCCACGGGCAGACAGTGTGCACACCCCCCACCTCCTGGACATCAGTGGCACTCCCTGACCTCCAGTGGTAACACCCTATTTATCTCTCTGTATCCCCTTTCTCTCCCCTCTCTCCCATTCCTTTTCCATTTTCCTTCCTTCTTTTCTGTCTCTTTAGTAGGGTGACTCCTTTCTTTTTTGTTTTTATTCATTACCAATAAGTGGTGCTCAGGTACAATATTTTTCTCATTTGACTTAATTTCATTCCTGACCATCCATTTTTAAAAGAACTCCTCACAGTTTCCCACAGTCAAACACAACAATTTGGCAAGACAAAGAGAAATGAAGACACTAAAATTTCTTTTCTAACTTTTCATTATTGCATGAAGAACTTTAGGCACAGAAGTCAGTACTAGCCATATCATTATGATTGTGATTTTGAATGGGATATGGTCTGACAAATACCCAAAGATGCTTGCCCATTGGCCAAAATACAACCAAAAAGATAGTAATGGCTGTGAGAAGAATTCAGACATTTGTAAAAACAATTCAATTTCTTGTAATTCTCACTTCACCCTGAAGATTTTTATTATTTAAATAAACCTTGCCAAGCATGGCATTTCATTATTAGAACTCTTAATTACAAGTGAAATGTCTATTTAAAGCTCTTGTGACTCTTTGTACTTATAATAAAAAAAAAATCTCCAATAATATGTAAATTACACTGCAAGCTCCCACTTGGCAAGATTTACATGAATTTAGAAATGCAGAATTTATCTAAAGAATGGCACCATTTAACAGATTAATTGTGCTGTAAAAAGTACTCATAATTGTGTGTTCTGTTGTACTTCCTGGAAATGCACTTACGGCTCAAAAGACTGAAAGTAAGATGGTAAGAAAAAGTTGTCCTGACAAATTGAGTTTTTGTACCACTTATGGCTAAGTAAAGGCCTCAGCATAGCTATTGCTCAATTACCACATTCTGTAATTCTAAATTTTTGAGTAAGGTCTGTATGTACATTAATATAACAAGTCTTCGGTCAGTGCCTCTTCCCACTGATTTAAACAACCCTTATAAAAGTAGCGATGCTCAAATTGTAAATGAAACAGATGACTGGTTTGAGCAAATGAAAACAACACAAATTTTGAATAAGATATTTAATTTTATAAATGACACAAATGATTCATAATCTACAATATTTCTCAACATGCATATGGTATGTTATTCTAATATTTAACCTTGTATCTCTGAAAGCTACTTACTTATTTCATTATACTATACACAATATGACGTTTTGAAGCACTGTACATGGTTTAAATACAAATTTTCCTGCTAGCCAATCATAGTATGTTAAGACCAGCCAAAGTTTTATAGAAAGAACTTGCCATCAGGTGAAAAATCAAAAAAATAAATACTCCTAGCTCTCCATTCAGAACATTCTTTCTCAGTTAATTCCTGAGTTTCTTTGTTATCTTTGAGTTTGAGTATGCTTATGAGCTCATGAATCATAATTTTCTCCGGCCTTCTCATTAGCTATCAGAAAAATATCTTCAACAGCTTCTGCTATCCTGTTTGATGAATATGTTTTTTGCTCAGCAGAATTTGCCTTACCCCAGCCCCCAAGCCTTTGATTTATAGAGAACCTTTAACATAGTTTTTAAAAGTGCTGCATTACTTTTTTTTTCCTTGAAAAGCAGTAATGTTAATAGGAAAGCTAAAAAGATAATTATTAGAAAATAAGAATTTCACAGGAGCAATATTAGAATTCTAAGAAAACTGATTAGTTTTCTGTCCATATCAGTCAATGCTGTCTTGAAGACTTTAAAGACATTGCTTGATAAGGTAGGACAGGTGAGGAGTTTTGAAAATTGAATTCCATAAATATACACACTTCTTAATATTTGGATTTTTCCATCTTCCAGTTTTGACTCATTCTAATTTGTTCTGTCCAGGAAAATGTCCAGTTTGTATAATTCTGTGGATATTTTATTGCAGGAACAGTTCCCAGAAAGCACTGCTTCCATCTTTTCACAGTCCTCCACAGTATTTTATCAAATTTTGCACCCTCCTACCCTCACTACATGTTCAAGACACACTCTCAATTTCATAAAAACATCACTCAGCCACTAATGTGGCAGCTTCACATTATTTAAATAGTGCTAAAAGAACAACCCACAAAAGTAGTAATTAAGAGACAGAAAGTCAGTATGGGACCCAGGAAAAAATGCTGTGGTGAAAATAGTCCACTCTAGGAGATGTGTTCATGTGAGAAATATGGACATCAATATGTCAGATTCTGGACCAAACTGAATGTTGGAACTCATATGGTGATAATTTTACTGTAGAGGTTAAACTAATACTTACAATAAACCAGTCTGACTTATAAAAATAGGAATGACTGTATGGGTAAGGTTTTGTTTCCCTTTATTGCACATTACTAATTACATATTTGGGCTACTGCCCACTCTGTAAATAAAAAACAAACAAACCAACAAAAAAAAAAAAACCAAACAAACAACTGGAAAGATCACCTAAATCATATCAAAGCTACACCACAGCTATGTTTAATTTACTATTACAACTGCAAAGTGGGTTCTTGTTTTTGAGAGGAGACACAATTTAGATAATTATTTTAAGAGTTCATAAGTTATTGTGGGCAGAGATGTAATTCTTAATTGCAATCTGGAAATTAATAAAATATAAATAAATTATGTTGCATCTTATAAAAGTCTTACATTACCAGTTAACCTAATAAAGTACAGCTTTCCTCAAGCCATGTTTTTATTTAACTTTATTACCAAAATACAAGAGCTGAAAACCAGCTGCTCCATTTCTCTTTATTGACCTAAAAACTAGAATCTAAGTACACACATACATAACAGGGATCAATGTACACACAAATTTGTTTACCATTTATTTACTTTCTAATTTGTTACGGAGGTAAATATTTTCAGCAAGAAAATATCAATTGTTTTAGACATTCAAAAATAGTCTCATTAAATTTGTGTTTAAAATCCATATAAAATGGAGAATACAAATAATTTTTTTTATTACTCTGTAGATGAGATTTGTCTTACTTGCCTGATAACCTGAATGTCTTAGTAGCTATGTTTGAGACAGTCAGCCGGGGTCCTATTATCATTTAATAGATACAGGCATTTTCTGGCAGAGTTCATCTGATTCATTAGAGTCCATACCCCTGCCCACATATTCTTGATATATGTCTGAGGAGTTAAGTTTAATGGTGGCTCTTACACTGAAGATTTAAAAATATCTTTATCCAGCTTATGTACCCGTAGATAACGAGTTCTTCCAATTTAGACAAATTCTCAGTTCACTTTTGTACCTGAATTGATTTTTCCTGCTTAGAAATAGGACTCCATGGTTCTATTTCCTAATTATATAACCCCCAGGTCCTGGATTACAATAATTTTGGTGCTTCATTTTGTTTATGTGCTCATTCAAATCTAGTCATACTATCTCTAGCTAAGACCTGCAGTGCACTGGATAGATCTCAGAGGACATTAATCCTGAAGAAGCCCCAGAAAATATTCTAAGAAAGTGCAGCAGGGAAATACACACATAATATTGTTTACTGTTAGGTACTACTTTTGACTGAAGACAAATCAAGCGTCTAAATAGAATGCATCTTTGCTTCTTACTTCTTTGCTAACACTTTGCTAACTTCTTTTCTTCTTTATTTCTTCTAAAATAGAGATTTGTTATTTTCTGACAATGCAATGAGAGTTAAGCATTGCACTACCCCAGCAATCAGCCTGAACCTAGAAGGGAGAGTGGAATAGGGAAAAGGAAGTTCTGTACTGAGAAATTAATTTCAGCAATAAAGATTCAAGGCCAATAGATTGTCTACTAAAGAATTAGCACTATATCTTTATCAGCAAGTCTGGTAATTCAACCACACCTTCAAACACAGAGGCACTGTATTCCAAGGAACCTGTATGCTCACACACACCTGAGAAGGCCCTATGGATCAGCACATCTGGTGACAATCTCTAGGCAGTTATACACAGCAGCATCATGTTATATTTTCACTCCATACCCAAAATTTTAATTTTCAGCACCTTCAGTCCTGCTAATTCAGTACTTTGATAATGCAAGTTATTTTCTTATGTTTTCCTAGGCTCTGGACATTTCTTGCCCAAGAATTGTAGAGAATGGATTCTTAAAAGTCTTTTTATAGAGTCCCCTAAGGATGCAGTAAAATCCTATATGAGGCACATAAACACAGTTCAACCCACATGTAATTGCTGACCCCATCTCTGTACTCCCCTGCCCTGGTCACCAGCTTCCTTTTTCTCACCCCAAGGCAGAAAGTAGCATGACTGGGCAGAAGTTCTAATGCTAGGGCACCTGGTCCTGTGTGCGGTCTCTGATTGCTCAGAAAAAAACATTTGATAAAGACTTCTTAAACTGATGTTTCATATTGGCTGGCTTCTAGGAAAGGGATAATAACATGAGTATTAAGGAAAAGAAAATTAACACTAATGGATGAAGGTGAGAGAAATAAGCAAGAATCATTGCCAGTTTACAGACTCCTGGCTAATATTGCTCATCTGCTGCTTGGTACCTAGAGTACAAAGGTGGTTATTGCTGCCTTCATCTCCCCATGCCTCTTAGACAGACACAAGCTGCATGAAATGGACTTCTGGTGGAGCCTATATTTATACAATCTGTTTCAAATAAAAATAAATCCTTGAAGCTTACAGATAAAATTCACTAAATTTAGAAGAAGCAAAGTTCAAAAATTCAGTGTGAGTAGCTCTCCTGGTCTCTAGGGGACCTAGACATAAAAAATAAAAACAGAGAGAGAAAGAAGAAGAAACTAAGAAAAAGTAATTGACCTGAACAGGAGACAGTAAGAGCAGAGAGAATGAAGGTAAGGTCGTTGAAGATACTATCTACTTCAAGCTTAGAAAAGATAAAAGGAAAGGCTGACTCACTGCAGAAACTAAGTGATACTATAAACATGAATAATAGTGAGGCACTATGAGCTCACTGACATGTATAAGGTTTAACCTAGAGAGAGGGTGTTCAACTGCTTCATAGACATTAATTCAGGTTAGGAAAATAAAACTAAAGCCAAAATAGAAAACAAAACAAAAAAACAACAAACAAACAAACAAACAAACAAAACCCCAAAACAAAACCAAAACCAAAAAACACACCCAAAAAACCTCAATAGCTTTGGGGGGGGAAATAAATGGCATGTAATTGACCAAGAAATCAACACCTATAAGTAATCACCTAATAAAATCCTTAATTAAAAGTTTAATAGGATGAAAAGACTCTCTTCTAACAGATCTTAAGAAATATATAATAATTAGTATGTTAATATTTACGACATGCTGCTTTTGTGGTTTGATTAACACTGGCGAGTTCTGGACTCAGGTTCTTGAGAAGAATGAGCAACCAATCGCTGAAAGTCTTCCACAGGGCTCAATCCTATGGCCAGTTCTGTTCAATAGGATTTTGAATTACATGGATGCAGGAGGTCAATGTACTATTGGCAAATTTTCTGACAGTACCAAATTGGGAGGTTTTGTTGACTCCCTTGAGGGATGATAGGACTAATCAAGGGATCTAGACAAATTAAAGCACTGAGCAATTATTAATGGGAAATTTAACAAATCTGGATGCTAGATTCCACACTTGTAACAGAGGCACAAGTATAAACTGGGACAGGAGTGACTGGAATGCAGCTCCATAGAAGGTTGACACAGGCCAGTGGGAGCCAGCAGCGTTCCCTTGCAACCAGGAGGGCAAAGACCTTCCTGGGGTGCATCAAACACAGCATCTCCAGCCAGTAAAAAATGGTAATTATTCCACTGTATTCAGCATCGGTACAGCCTCACCCAGAGTACTGTGTGCAGTTCTGGGCCCCACTGTTTAAGAATGACCTGAAGGTCGTTGAATGAATACAGTGGAGGATAACAAAATTGGTAAAAGGGCTGGAACGCATGTCCTGTGAGGAGTGGCTGAGGATGCTGGATTTGTCTAATTTAGAGAAGAGGACGATGAGGGGTGACCTCAAGTTATTTGTTTACAATATAATTATTTGCAATTATTTATTTAGAAATAAACATATTTCTTACTTTTTAATTTCATTCTTTAACTGTTTTGGTTTTATTTCTGTCATATGTTATTACAGTATTTCTTCAGTGTACCTGCTGCTGTTGCATAATATTCTGCCACCAATTAAATAACACCAATTAAATAATTAAAATAAATAATTTTAAAGAAAAATTTTCTTGAAAACCAGAAAAATTTCAGTGTTGTGTCACCATAAGACATCAATTTCTGAACATCACAGCAGCCAAACCTGACCTCTTTTTCTTAACCCAGTAAGATGATAAAACGTAAGTTTAAAGTGCAATGTTCTTATACATAATATGTAAATAAATATTGTTTTAGTTTTCTCTTATGTGGCATCTGTCATAAAGGCATTAAATACTAGCAGCTCTCACCAGAGGGCACAGAAGTATCTTCATTGGAGATATCTTTCACTTGACAAAGAAAGGATTTTGGTTATTCACTGTAAAATTACACAGCTCTTCCTTCCCAGCCGGCACTCCACTTTCTTACAGTTTAATTTTATGGCTGATGACATAAATGGCAGGCATCTTAGCCTGTTATTTTACTATGCCTTACTAGTCTTAATGAAAAAAAAATATTAGGTAGCTGAGTTAGAGTTCATTTAAAATGGCAAGAATGATTTTTTTTAAATGTGTTCTTATCCAGAAAAAAAAAAATCAGGCTCATTTTTGAAAATTAAATTATACATGGAGGATATTTCATCAAATAACCTTTTAGTCAATTATCAGACACTATTCATCTATTCACTCTCCATTCATGTAAAAAATATTGTCTTGCAATTTTTTTAATGAATTAGCTATACTAAAGAATCTGTACCTGCTTATCCATCTGCAGATGCCAAAAGCCCAAAATAATTGTTTCAGCTGTGATTTGGAGTGACTAATCAAGGTCTTGGTGCAGCCTTCCTAAAGGGAATTTTTCTATTCCTTTTGTTGGCTATCAGGAGTTCAGATCTCCAATTTCAGAAGACTGTTTCCTAGCCACCAGAAATACATATTCACATTACTACCTAATTATATCCAAACAGGAATAAATTTCAAAACCAATAATTTTGATACATATAATAAATTGAGACTTGTTTTGAGATGTTTTCTTGAAATTACAACCATAAAATCATAGAGCCATAGAATGATTTGTGATGAAAGGGAGCTTTAAATATCATTTGTCCAACTGTCATGGGTAAAGACAGCTTTCACTACATCAGGTTGCTCAAAGCCCCATTCAATCTGATCTCAGAATCTTCCAACACTGGGACATTCACCTCTGAGATACATGCTCTGATGACTCACAAACTTGAGCATAAGAAAAGTTTCTTCCTTATATTTAATCTAAATCCACCCTTTTTCACTTTAAAACCAGTCATCCTTGTCCTGCCAGCACAGGCCCTATGGAAAAGCCTGTCCCTTCTTTCTTAAAAGCTCTGCTAGAGTATTGATAAAGCACAATAAGATCATCCCAGAACCTTCTCTTCTCCAGACTGAACAACCGCAGCTCTTTCAGCCTTTCTTCCTAGGAGAGATATTCCAGCTTTTTGTCATCAATGTTGCATCAGGAAACACATTGCCAGCAGGTTGAGGGAGGTGATCCTGCTCCTCTGCCCAGGCCTGGAAAGGACATATCTAGAGTTTTGAGTCCAGTTCTGGGCTCCCCAGTAAAAGAGAGGCATGGAGCTCCTGGAGGAGTTTCAGTGGAGGGCAACAAAGGCAATTGAGGGACTGGAGCATCTCTCTTACAAGGAAAGGCTGAAGAAGCTGGGCCTATTCAGTCTGAGAGGAGATGACTGAGAGGAGACCTTGTCATTGGCTCTCAGTACCTGAATACAGGGTTTCAAGAGGATGGAGCCAGGATCTTCTCAGTGCCAAGCAGCAGGACAAGAAGAAATGGGCAGAAACCGATGTACAGGAAGTTCCACCTTCTCTGTGGGTGACTGCACACTGGAACAGATTGCCCAGAGAAGATGCAGTCAGTCTCACTGGAGATACTCCAGAACCATCTGGATGCAGTCTTCTGCCACGTGCTTTAGGATCACCCTCCGGAGCAGGGAGGTTGGGCCAGATGACCCACCGTGGTCACTTTCAGCCTGACCCATCCTGTGGCTCTGTGATTCTCTGCTCTGCTGCTCTATCAGGTCAATTTATTTCTTATGCTGTGGACCCTGAGCTGGATGTAGTACTCCAGATGGGGTGTTACCAGAAAAAAGAGCAGAATCGTCTCCCTAGACCTATTGTCTGTGATGCTTTTTTATGCAACCAGAGATGCAATCAGATTTTTGGGTTGCAAACACACATTGCTGAATTATGTCAATGTTTTAAATGAACTAGTATTCCCACTTCATTCTCTTTAGGGCTCCTCTCAATCCATTCATTTTCCTGTCTGTACTGATATTGGGGATTGCTCTAACCCATGTCTAGAATAGTGCACAGCTGATGGTAACTTCCATTCCTATGAGTCCTGGTGAAATTTGTGTATGGGAACAGCTTGAATCAAAGACGTGGTGCATATGAAATAGAAAAACACAAAGTAAGGATTTCTGGTGAAGGTGGGTTTAGAAATGAAAATATAGATGAACTGCAGCAATTAAAATAGCTAAGCTACCAAAACAGACATGCAAGATTATTCCTTGGACAACTCGCTCAACAGTTTCATATATAAAAATTTGAAGATATTAGATTCTGGATACTTAAATCTAGGACATTTCACTGTTACTCCCACTGTCAACATTAATGAGAACTCTTCAAGTATATTGAAGAGAAATAGATCTTTAAAGGATTTCATTTATTTTTTAAAGGATCACTTAAATCTAAATTACTATTAAAAGGAAAAGAGTGCTGAAGTAGAATTGCATTAAAATTACATTAATTCTCTCTCTCGAATCACTGCCATGAAAGTATCAATAATGTATTGAAGACAAGGGAAAGAGAAGTGAAAGAGGAAAAAAAAAAAGAATGTTTGCAATCAAATAAAGAGTTTTTCTTAAAGTTTATTAGAAAGTATTTTAACACCTCCAAAATGTTACCTCTATTTGTCTCATAATCAAAAATTCCTCTGTAAAATGTTATATTCTCATTTTCAAATTATGATAAGCAAGTTTATTTCAAACATATGTATTATTCATCTTAGAAGATCAACTAATGTTTTCCTTTAATTCAAATATTCACAGTGACTAATTTTGTATATAGTAGTGCATACATTTCTTTAGTCCTTATATAATGTACTTTAAAATACAATATGTTTATAGCTTACTCTGTATAACTATTTCTTTTTGGGTCTTACAGAGTCTGGTTGCTAGATACCCACCCAGTCACTGTCTCATTCTCTCTCCCTAACATGACAGGAGAAGAAAATAAGATGAAAAATTCTGTGGGCCAAGATAAGGACAGGAAGGTCACTTATCAATTGTCACCATGAAAAAAAAGCATAGTTGAAGCAAGGAAAATGAATTTTCTTCCTGAAATTTAAAATATTTGGATAGTGAGAGACAAAGGCAGTACTAAAAACTCCTTTCTTGCAGCTTCTTCATTTTCCTAGGCCAAATTTTATTCCTTCAAACCCAACTCCTCTGCCTCCTTACCCTGTCCCTAAGGGAATATGCACATATATATTTCTCAATGTCTCTCTCCCTGTCTCTCTCACTCTCTCTCTCTCTCTCTCTCTCTGTAGATATATACAAGAATGGGTCATGGTAATAGAACCACCTTTTCTCCTTTCTTTTATTAAAATAAATTTGAAGAGTATATCTTATATGCTTAAAATTATTTATAACCTATATGTATTATTTTAGATAGAACAATTTGCAATATCTTTTTCCAGGAACTCTAGGATGATATTCTTCTAAATCTTGCAGATGAGAATTTTTATTCTCTATAATGAGGTTTTGGCCACCTAATCTATGCCATTATGTAAAATGTTACAATGAGGAATGAATATCTAATTTCCAAAAAGTCAATGCTAGGAAGTAGATGTTATCTTCCAGTTGTCAAAAGTATTTTAGAAAAATGTTTCTCAAATAATATAATCCATTTTTATTTACAATGTTAAAAATCTTATCTAACATCTTTTTATTTTTTTGCCAGGACAACATTTCTAACATAAAAAAATTTAAATATCTACACCCTGGATCAGCTTTCCAGCTGGTAGGACTAGAATGATTTATACCATCTGAAAGATAGAATCTCATTTTTTTTGAAAAATATGTAACTAAAAGTGATATAGTACAATATGTTTTCTTACATGACAGCGTGTCTCAAGTGTCAGTACATGATTTATAAATGAAAATTTTTAAATGCTATATAAAGCAAGAAAATAAGAGACAGCATGTATGGAAATTCTATATAAAACCTTGACTAGCAGCTATTTGTAACTTGAAATAATCATTAATGCTGATTTCTTTTTAGTACTACAAAGTGTATCAGAAGCAATATGACTGTGTTTAGCCATCAAAGAGAGTCTTTTGAAACATCTGAACACTATTACACAATTCCCTGTCATGCTATCTTTTGCCACAAAAGCTCTTCTGTATTCAGGTTGCAAGTATTGATATGAAGTGGGGGGTAGAGAGGTAGAAAAAGGGTATTTTCAATGGTTCTTAGTATTTTTATACTAATACTGTTTCACACTGTCTTTCACAGAAATTTCAAAGTCCTGCTGAATCTTCTCCTCATATTGTAACATCTATGAATGGGTAACAACTGACTGCAAAGAAAAAATTAATCAAAACAGATTCAAAGTTATAATAAGTTTTGTGAACTTTTCACTGTCAATACCATGCCCTGTATGACATCTCTAAGACCTTTATCAAAATGTTTTACCCGTGTTCCTGCTCACTATATGAAGAATTTCTCACCAAGCTCAGAGAGCTAACAATAACAACTAGTGAGTCAGTATTGTTTTTCTTTTCAACACTCAGTATCTACAGTCAAGTGTCTTTAACTGTAAATAATTAAACAAAGATTTAAATGCTAAGCAGTTCATTTAACAGTGCATGATAACAGCAACATCTGTTTCAGTGGAACTTGTCTATCATACTTAAGCAGGTTATCAAAGTCCCAGGTTTGCTTGTCATGGATTATTCCTAAGCAGATGTGTAGGGCAAAACAAAAGTAAATGGAAATGTATTGAGTTCCATTGTCAGTGTTATACAAGTCCTCATATTTATTGAGGGTTACATCAAGTTTGTACACAGCTATGAGCAATAAATGTTCTTCAGACATGAGGACAAAATTCATGACACAGCTGGTAGCCACACAGTCCATGGAGGTACTCCTGCAGAAAAGGCTGTCCACCTTCTTATTGGGAAAGTCTACAGGCCATGTTGTTCTCTGGACAGTACTCATGTTTTGTCTTTGATTTGACTGGCACGAGTGAAAATCAAATAAATGGGTAATTCTATTGACAAGTTCACAAATGCTTAATTTAACTCGATGTCTGATCTTGTGTAAGTTTTAATGTAACCTAAGAATTCAACTGCATAGTTCTCACAGGCAGGAAGATATCACAAGTGCCAGTATACTTAATTATCTGCAATTTAGATTACAAACAAATGCAAAAGAAATAATAAAAAATATATAGGCAGAGAATGGCAGACTATGTGGATGTGTGGCAGCCAAAAGTATAGCAGAATAAGGAAGATGAACTGTCATGTGCTGTTGACTTTGAAGACGTCAGGTCATCAATATCAAAACATATCTACTCTCAGCTTTTAAGGAGATCTCTTATCAGGAAAACAATGGATAGCCTATACTCCTGCTGTAAGGAAAACAGAGTAAATAAAATCAGAGTAATGGAGACTCCTTTATCTACTAATTGCACTTCTTGACCTTGAAGTGTCTGGGAAAGAAAGCAGCAGTAATACACTGATGCCCTCTACTTTTAAATAAGTAAGAGTTTTAAAATGTTTCTATTCCATCGGTGTGCACCTGGACAACTATTTGTTATGTATACTTTATATACACAAATAAAAGGAAGAAATTATTTAAAACTAAACTTACCACTGTCATTCATGGAATTGGGTAAAACTAGTTGAGATAAGTTAGAGATGTTGCACAATCTATCCCATGATCTTGCATTCTTATATTTCTAGATGAATTAGTTCATTGGTACAGTCACTCAGAAATGCTGAGTTAAGGAGGACTTTAAATTTCATGCCTTTGATTAATGTGGATTCATATCCATAATCGTTTAATAGAATAGTTCAGTATGACATCAAAAATCCAAATACATGATAACAAAATTAAGCTAGAATCCATTAATGTACTACAGGACTGTTGTTAATACTGACACATTGTGCTGATACTAAATGTATGATAATTTAACATCATAGCCTGTTATCTCTTGGATTATCTATATATGGTTCCTTTTCCTATAAGTAATTTTCTGCTTTTTCTTCTTGGGAAATCTTGGAGCAAGTGTGCTGAAAATACATTTTCTTCTGAGGAGGAACCAGGCTTATTCAAGATGAGCTTTACCTGCTTTGTGTCTGCAGAAGTATTGGAGGTCTCTAGCAAAATCAGTACAGAGCTTATAGAACAGAGATGATTTTGAGTTCCTGAAGGTGTGCTCCATATTTGCACAGATAGTTGACAAGTAAGTTCCAAAATATTCTGTTTGTGGGGAGACATCATGATACAAGCCATGCCTCATTTACAATTTCTATTTATTATTAACATCTTTGAATAATAAGCTACTAACATAATCTCTCTTGGGTAAAGGGCTGGTGTTATAGTTTAACAATACTGGACATATTTTAGCACACACACACAGCTTCTCACTTACTCCCTTTTACAGTAGGATGAGGAAGAGAATCGGAAGAGTAAAAATACTGAGTGAGTAAAATATTGGGTTAAAAGAAAGACAATTTAATAAGTAAAGTAAAAGCAATGAATGCAAACAAAAGCAAAATAAGAAATTCATTCATGACTTCCTGTAGGCAGAAAGGTGATGAGCCATCTCTAGAAAGCAGGGCTCCTTCACCTGTAATGGTGACTTGGGAGGACAAACACCATCCCTCCAAATGTCATTCCTTCCTCTTTCTTCTCCTAGCTCTTATTGCTGAGCAAGATGCTAGATGTTATGCAACATCCCTTTGGCCTGTTGGGGTCAGCTGTCCCATCTGTGTTGCCTCAAGGCTTCATGTCACCCTGAGCCTACTTGCTGACAAGGGACAGTGAGAAGTAGAAAAGGCCTTAGCTCTCTATGAGCACTACACAGTAATAACAAACATCTCTATATTGCCAACACTGTTCTTATCACAATTCAAAGCAAACACCATAAATGCAACAGTTAAAAAACTTAATGCTATCCTGGCCAAAACCACTACTGCTAGCAACCTGTGCTGATATTACTGCAAGTCTTTCAAACAGGCCAAGTTATTCCCAATAAATACATTGATAGGATCCAATAATTACATTTAGTAGGTAAAATCTTCCTTCTTTTAGTCCTAGCTATTTCTTTTTTGGCCTATTTCCTAGGGTGCATCAGCTAGGGAAGATTGCAGAAGACATGATAATTATTTTATGGACCTATCAATGGTGCATTAACAAGTAAAGCATATCCAAGACCCTTCAGCAGCAGCTGATTTAAGTTGCTGCCATTTCCTCCTGGGTGCAGATGGGGTGGGATAACTGCTGATGCTGTTGTGAAAACAGCTGCACAAGCTCTTCAGCCAACTGGAGCTGGCTGGCGGCAAGCTGCTGAATACAAGCTGCTGCAGCTTATTTGCAACAACAGCAGCCTACCGGGTAATAATGCTATTTGTTGCTGTAGTGGCTTGAATGTACTGCCAGGTAGAAATTTCTCAGAGTTTAATCCTAAATCCTATTTCTAGCTGGTATTCTGTAAAATTCTTGAGACTACTGGAGGCCAAAAGACTACCTAAGTAGTTTGGGAAGTGATCCTACAATGAGGAATGCAAAATGAAGATTTTCTTCTGTCTACCTAGTGGTAAGAGCCAGTTGGCTGTATGGATGTAGCTGCTGAGAAATATGTAATAGTTAATGTATTCAGCTTTTTGGAGCAGATGAATATAAACTTTTTGTTAGATTTGATATCCATAAATTACAGAGGGCTGTGACAGATAATTTTGTTTTGGAGACACTTCCTAGACTGAAAAAATGCCCTCATATTTTACTAGTTTGGCTAGTGTGATGGAATAAACCCTAAAATATTAACAGAAGCTATTCACATAATCAGTACAAATAAAGAATAGAGTCTCATAAATGATTAGGCTCATAGAGACAAATATTTTCTGAAGCAGGATATTTATTTTATATTAAAAAGACAGCAAATTATTAAGACAAATCTCTTAGTATCCTCTGTTCCAGCTTTTTTGTTTTAATTCAGAATATATTGTATGTTCAATTTTTTCTTAACTTCTTTATTTTTGTTTTTTAGTTTTTTTTAAGGTTGTCAAAGGATTAGATTTCTTATGCTTGGAAATTTTTGTGTGCTAGCGTTGTATACAACAGATGAAGACAATCTGTAATAGTCCTTTCCATAACAAAAATGAGTTCCTCAGGAGGGTTATTTTTATTGATGTGACACATTAATGATAAGAAATGGAGAAACATAAAATGTTTCTTTATGTCATGTTCTATGTCACCTGTATGAAGTAAAAATATTTTGAAGAGTAGAGTCGTTTAAAAGTAAGGTTTAGAATGACTTGGAAAATTGCATTAAACTATTCAGAGAACGAGGAATAGACCCAGAATGTTGCCTTTGGTGTTCATTTTTGAAGGACAGAAAAGGGATCTCCTGTATTACACTTGTAAGGTTACAGATAATATAGACAAAAACTTACTTGAACACTTATTTTTTAAAATTTTTTTTTGACTCTATCCATTTCCATAACAAAACTTAAAAATTCTCGATGGACCTTTGCAGGACTAACAAAGGGAGGTTAAGGAGAAGGACAGTGGAATTTCCATACTCTGAATATCACTATTAAATCAGATGGGTTTTTTCTTTTTCTCTGGAGCAATAGGTGTGATCTTGAACAGGAGAACAATTTTCTAAAGGCTCCCACTAAGTGAAATTCAGCTGTGGGAATAAAAGGCAATATGAGGAAGCTAGAAACAGAATACAAGAGCGTGATGGGAGTTAGGACTCGCTTTCATGGAACTATGTGCAAAAAAACCCAGATGGCCTTTACCACATTCCAGAAACATTTGGAATTATTTTTCTCTACTTTCTCTACTTTTTCAATAATCATTTGTACTGATCATTTCCTTTGCAGATATTTTGGATTTTTTTTTTAGTATGAAATATGCTCTGGATATTTCTGAAACCATGTTCTGGATGTCAATGTGAAAGGTGAAAAAATTCTTCCTGTGTAATAGGTTATATCAAGCACATTGGCTAGACTTGAGGCAGTTGTAGAGAAAAAAACATTAAAGCAAGGTTAATAAAGTACATACAGAAGTGACAAATAGGTTTAGAATAATATTATCTAACAGAAGTTATTTCAAAAATATTTTGCTTTGATACTTATTTCATCTCTACCACTATTTACTTATTGCAAGGATGCTAAGAAGAAATGGGAATGTGTATTTTTGCAAGCTAGAGTACCACAATCAAGAATAATGATAGATGTACTCTTCAGTGGGTTAAGATGACCTTTTTGTTGTTATTTATTACTATTTTTTTCATTAGATGCTTCCATATTTTCAGGTGAAGCTTTTTAAAAGAAGTTGTTTAGATTTACTAGATGTTTTTGTAACACTTTCACCACCCTAGCTTTTTCTCTATCTGTTTAATTGGATTAATTTCACTTTATATATTAATTTCTTGTAAATAATTTTCTTCTAAGAATTTCTGCACATAGCCAACTAATTCTGTCATTCCAATTTCCCTTTTTTCTTAATTATTTGCTTTTCATGCCTACAAAAGCATGAGTCTACATAGAGTCTATTAAGGTCAATTTATTAAAAAAAAAACCCCAAAAACCGAGAGACTTAGTGGGTTCAGTCATTTACACTGAAGCAGTTAAAGTAAAAGCTGAAAACTCCAAAAATATCTGAAAGTCTCTCACATGGGTGATTTTTGTTCTCAGGAACAAAAGCTTTTGATAGCTCTTAGTATTTGTTCAAAAAGATGAAAATTGTTTGCTAAATTGCCTTCTTGAAACTGACGGCAGACTTTAGACCCATTCTTTTTCATGTGGTGGAAAAAACTACTAATACTTTAAAAAGAGAAATCACAAAACTGAAGCTGAAAATTCAGAAAAACTTGTTTGATATCATACTAGCTGGGTAAGTTGCCATAGAATGATGGGTCCATGAAATATTGTTTGCTTCATTTGGCTTTTAAAACAAAGATTCTCTTTAAAACTAGACTGCAGGTACTATAGCAGGTATTTAGACTCCTTTTTCTAAAGAGTTGCATCTTTGCAACTCCAATAAGTAACAAAGAGCTCTTTTGTCACACACACACACACACACACACACACATACACACACACACACTATATTCTAAGAATATCCCTATAAGAAATATAACTCTCAGATTCTAAGAAAAACTTTTAATTGATAAGGGCTCATTTGAGCCACAGCACACAAAACATGGCATCTGTAAATTGCTTGGCAAGTGCCAAGCAAGGCAATTGCAAGGCAAGTGCCTTAAATGTCAAAACACCAAAAATTCATCCCCAAATTTTAAAGATA
Organism: Vidua macroura; assembly: GCF_024509145.1. Classification (NCBI taxonomy): domain Eukaryota; kingdom Metazoa; phylum Chordata; class Aves; order Passeriformes; family Viduidae; genus Vidua; species Vidua macroura. The sequence goes on along the minus strand of NC_071572.1, from coordinate 46,773,331 downwards.
AAGGTACTTTAATAGCATGTGAAAGTTACCAAAATTTTAAATTAATTAAGAAAGCTTTTCTCCAATTGATTTTAATCTTATTTTGTTTTCACAGTTCTACAATTTCCACAGCAATCTTTTTAACCTCTAGAAATTATCACTGCTGAAATATATATATTTCAACTATATCTATAAAATGTATATATAATTACTGTATACTTTAATAATTTGGATTTAGTAAAATCTGAATTTTAAAAGCCTCCACTATACTTACACATGTAACAGTCTTGCCTACATGGTCACCAGTAATATACAAAACATATAGAAATTTATTTCTCCTTGTGATCTCATATCCAGTGTAAGGTATATTTGAAACCGGAATTCAAAATATATGGGATAGAAGGAAGAAATTAAAATGGCATAATAAACCTAGGAAACCAGGCTTAAATCATGGTGGTTTTGCCAATGTTTTTATCTGACTTTAGTTCTTATAAATCGCCCTACTTTATGTACCACAAAGTAGTGCTTGCTGCTTGCCCTCCCACAAATGATTTTTATATGGAGTACCTATCCAACCACTAGCAAGCTAATCTTATTTAAAGTACAGTAAATAGAACTCAAAAGCATAATGCAATGAAGTGCTAGGTTGGCATAATGCCGATTCAATTTGCCTGATTTAAAATCAACTTCATTATTATGTGCATTTTTCATTCAATAATCTTAATTATACATTGAAAACATGAAGAATGGCATAGTAAATCTGTAGTTAGGAGACTTTTGACCAGGTTTAATCTCAAATGGCATTATATACAGCAGGTTTATACATTAATATATATTTATGTATTTATATACATCAGCTGATTACTGAACACCCAGTGATTTTACTAACAATGGAATGATAACTCTGTGTTTTTCCTATCAGGATTTCATATCTTTTCAAAGTGATATTTTTCCTCTTGACTCCTTAAGTTTCTACATAGAAGGAAATAGAATAGACTAATTTGATTTGAAGGGGCTTACAGTGATCCTCTAGTACAACTACCTGAGCTATTCAGGGCTGACCAAAAGTTAATGTTAACGGTATTATCCAAATGTCTCTTGAACAGTGGCTTTGGGCATTGACCAATTCCTCAAGGAAGTCTGCAATGTTTGATCATCTTCTCCTAATGCTTCCCTATATCCAGTCTGAACTTACCCTGGCATAGCTTTGAACCAACCTTTCTTGTGCATCTTTTCACTGGATTCAGGGAGAAGAGGTTAGCATTTCTCCCTTCGCTTTCTCCTCAGGTAGCTGTAGAAAACAGTAAGATCAGCCCTCAGCCTCCCTTTCTTCAAAACAGACAAACCCAGATTCCTCAGCCACCCCTCACAAGACATGTCTTCCAGCACTTTCAACAGCTTTGTTTCCCTCCTCTGAATGCATGCAAAGACCTTCAGATCCTTCTCAAATTATGAGGACCAGAACTCCACACAGTACTCCAAATGAGGCCAAAGCAATGTTGAATACAGTGTGCTAATTTTGACTGGCTGGTGATACTGTGTTTGATGCACATTTCCTCCTAAGTTACACATCCATCTGAACTTTTGTTTCTTATGTCTGAACAGGTATTTTTACATCTTGTTCTCACTGCTGACCAATTTTATTGGAAGTCTGAGCCACAAGTACACAGTTGTACCATATTAGTGAAAGACTTCAGATCCTTAAAACAGAAATAGTCAAATTTCTAAGAGCCACAAAATACTGTAGCAGAGGTTATGAAGAAAGGTTATGCTGAGCTTCACTTATTATTTTATACATCCGTTAAGAGAGAATTCCTGAGCAGAGAATCCTGGAGAAGACAATTACAAAAGATAGATACTTATTTTAGGATTTTTTTAATGTTAGAAGGCAGTGCATCCTTTTTAATTTTTTTTCTTCAATTTCAGCATCACTGAGTTAGCAGACCAAAAATAGATTTAATATTGTATGTGTGTAAATAATATAAGGGAAACATAAAAAATCTTTATAGTGATAACTTGATATGTAATCTAGATGTCATTCAGAAACCCTCCAAAACCTTCAAAACATTTAGAGCCTTCTTCTGATGGTTTACTAAGAAATTCTCATGAAAAGCAGAAAATACTCAGGTGAAAGGATAGGAAGGAGAAAAAAAAGAAGAGAATATTAAAGGAAAAAAATAGAAGAAGAAAAGAAAGAAATGTTAGCATTGTCAGAAAACCATTATCAGTAAAACTTATGCAATTTTTACAATTATGTTATTCTTTGCCTGGGAAAAACAGGTTTTTTTTTTTTTTTTTTTTTAACTATTAGAAAAGGATTGTGATAAATTTTGAGTTTCTACATAAAACTACACTTCATAATGGCAATATTATTTTCATTTTTTCATCTAGTTTGTATAAAATGCCTTAGCTAAATTAATATCTTAAGATTACTATATAACTGCATATCAAAGATATTGTGAATTCTGTACTTTAAGCAGTTTATCAGTCCAAGATAATCTGGGGAGAAAATGAGAAATGTTAGAGAGAAATGATGCATATTTTTTTCCAAAATTTTAACTGGGAAGAATGTGAAAAGGTAAAAAGCCCACTTTATACACATAAAACATTGTTTCTAAGGTTAAGTCTTCGTAACAGGGTGAGGTTATAGCATGGATTCATGCGAAGCTTTTAAGGGGAAGATCTGCCCACATGTATGAGCAGCAAAACAAAATACCCATGCATCCTGGATAGCGTGTAGTCCAACTTCAAAGCGAATCTCCACTTGCACATATTTGTGGAGCATCATTTCACCATTTCCCAGGAGTAAGTTAATGACTGTAATTACAATATTGAAAGAGAAAGAATATCAATAAATGCACTGAAATCTATATGAATTTTGTAGTTGAAAAGACAGCAGAGGGTTGAATAAATGTCATTCATAATGTGTCAAGTCAGATTGAACAAAAGCAACTGAATAATATTTGTCTATAATCATACTGATCTTTCATTTCTTTGTAATGAGAATTTAAAGGCTTTTCATTCCATTATGCTTTCGCCCTCTTCCATCTGTTTGTATGATTTCAGATCATCTAATTCCTTCAACCCGCTGTCAGTTATTTCAAATTTCTCTTGAGCTGTTTTCTCCCTGTATTGATTACCACTGAGCTGCAAGAGATCTTCCATCAGCTTGCCCTCTTTACTGAAACATTGCCACAGGAGGTAAACAGTTCAGAAAGAACTTGCAGCAAGAGTTCAGTGTGTTCCTTAATCAAATTCTCATTAAAGACCAATATACTCCACGAATTGTCATCCATAATGTCATCTATCCCATGAATTTCTATACCAGCTATCACTGTAATGACATCTGTAAAGTTCTTACAGACTTTTTAAGGTAGACATTAAGAATTTACACCCACAATGACAGTCTTTACACTCAACTAAAGATTAACTAGCTGGGAGAGACAATTACTTTAAAAGTAATCTTTGGTTTGTTTCTTATAGTGGCATTGAATGAGCACAGACATTGTTTTATCTAATGTTGGTGACTTCAAACAGAATGTGTAGCAAAATAACAACTGAAGGGAGTATGGAAGTGGTTTCTTGGATCAATATCCTTATAGCAAAAGGTGTACTAATGATGAAAAATGAAAGACTTGTCAAAAGTAATAAAAATAACTGTATCTGACCTACATACTGGAATGCTTTTAAAAATGGTAACTGAAGATCACACAGGCTTTTTCAGGAAGACCTACACTTTTCCTTTCATAATGGTCAGGAAGACAATTTTACCAGACAGTAAAATTCAAATGCAGAAATCTAATACAGGGAGAAAGAGTCACCTTAGTAAAAGTGCTTCATGTAGTGGAACACATAAATTTCCATTTTGGCCTTTTTTTAGTTTGTTTTGGCTGGTTTGGTTGGTTTTTTAAAAATTATTATTCTCTAGGACCAAAAGAAGAAGCTTTTTTCAATCTTCACATGTTCAGCCCAGCTACTTTAAATTAAGTATAACTGTAAGCAAAGATGTTCACAACTACCATGACTAGGAAAAAAATACTCTTTGTCATTCGGTGCTGATCCACAGTTCGGCAGTAAGTGATGTGGTCTTGATCCTGTACCCTTACTACAGGTAGTTTCATTCTAACTTAAAATGCAAAGGCAGCCTAGGACCTCCATGTCTGTCATTCCCAACTGTGAGATACTATATTAGATGCTAAATATATGCTCTATCCATAGCATTCTTTGTCTTTCCTTCTCTAGAAGATTTCATTCCTCATGCCAGTCGCAGAAGGAGCTGTGGAATTTCTCCAACCAGTGCTCAACACTTGCTGGTGACAGAGTTTTCCTGCTTAACATGGGCCAGCACAGGTAAGTGACTTAACTAGAAAACTGATATGGAAAATGTAGACATCAGCTGCATCATAAACTCCTATCTTCTGGTATTCAAAGCTACTACCAATGTTTAGGCCTACAGGAAGAAAATATTGCAGATAATATTGCTTACCTGTTGCTGTAACACTGGTATTGACTAGAATCTATTGAACACAGATGGTATCTACTAAATTATTTCACTATTCTTAAAAAAAAAAAAAAAACAGGCAGAAAATTATTGGTTACAAAAACTTTATGACTGTTAAGGAATATGTCCCATAAATCCTGAGTTTAATGAAGATCTGATCTTATTGTGATTTTTCTTCACATCTCACAGTTGTCTTTTTCCTCAGCTTCAATTCTAAGTGAATTAATTTAAGCTATATGATATATTTTCAGACAGCATTCCAATATATGGAAATTATTTTGAAGTGTGACGAAGGTTAAATGTAACTAGTCTTTTTAGACCAAAATTCAAACATCTCAAAGTCTTTTATCTCCTCAGATTTCTTAGACCTATATTTTTTTAATTAAATTGATTTGTATATGACTATGTAAACATGCAAGAGTTGGTGGGGTAGGGGGGCTGATGGGACACTTGATAATATACAAAATCCAGTAAAATAAATTTGGGTTTTTTTATAGAATTATAAATAATTTCAGTTGGAAAGGTCCTGTAAGATCATCAAGTACAATTGTAACCATCATGTTTTCATTGTTAAGTCCACCAATTTTTATTGCCTACAGTGTTAGTATCATTGTATTAAAAACTATGTAATACTTAAATTATTCTTTATATAATGGTGTTTCTTAAATTCATGACTGAATGTGTTCTTATCTGTTCTAAAAACACGACTAAAACCTTAGGATTTCCTTTAAATAAAGTGTCTTATAACATTTTATAGCTAATTATCAAAGGTCAGGATACTTGAGGCAGCAGTGCTCTTACAAGGCTTTTTACGTGTCATGTGAATTGTCTTGATGTGTTATGGTGTGCTTATCAAAATATTAATCATTTTAGAGAACCTGAACTATCATGTATGGACTCTTTTAAACTTCTAAGAGTAGATGGCATACCAGAATTTATTCAGGTTATAGAAAAAAATACAAAACAAAGAGGACCATTCTACTGGTTTTGGTTAAAAAGTTTTAAATTACGTTATTTAGATATCTTTTAAAAAGTAAACCATTGGGAAAAAAAAAAAGAGTTAATGAAAGAGGAAATTGAATGGACATTAGAGAATGTCCATTATGCATTTGCCTGCATACATATCAGGATTTGGTTTTCTGGCAGGTCAAAAAGGGGAAAATAGAAACTACTTAAATATAGAAGATAATGATTTATATTGATTTTGAAATTGTACTTTCAATAAAATTGGAAAAAAAAAAAGTGGAGAAAAATGTGTCTGGAATTTTCATGTCTCAAAATACTTCCCCAAATCTGAATGCTCATTCAAAAAACTGTCATTCCAATATTAACAAAAATTATACATTTGGCTTACTAGACAGAATGAACAGAAAACATAAGACATATATTTGAATTTAGTGTTTGTTGATTTTGGTGAAGAAGGAGAAGTTTTTGATGTAGCAGAACAAAATTATTTATATTTGGATATTGCTCAAGTAAATTGGAGAGACAAACAATGTAACATCTGGTCTTGGCAAAGGAGGTTCTGGTCTCTTCTGCCCTTCAATTCCATTTTGAATGCAAATTAAAAAAGTCAAGTAAAGTATTTATTAATGCTTAATTAAAATATTTTAAAAAGACTAAATTAAATTCTGGTAGTCAAAACTTGTATAGAAATGACTACCAAAGTTTTGTTGTTACTGGCTTTGTTTCTGTGTTGTTTAATTTTGATATTGGAAGTTTTCCGATCAAAGCAGATAAACCCAAGTAAAGAGTAAGACCCAGAAGAATCAAGACAAGAAGCAAAATTATAGAACTTTTTTTTCTACATGACTAAAAAGAAATATAAACAAGTAAGTGTCCAAGATCATTAGCTGGCTTGCTTGCTTAGAGATGAGGCACAGAACTAGATTGTAATATATAAAGAACTAAATTTGATGGCGAAATTACAGGCTGGCCTGAAAGTAAATGCTTAAATATTCTAAATTATAAACTGAATTTTAGGTTGAGACAAATTAGAAACCTATTGTAAAATGCTGGCGAACCCAGTGGGAAGAAATGATGATGTCCAACTCCAGTTCAGAAGGCTGAATGATTTCTGTATTATAACTATGCTACAATACATTAATATACCATATAAAGGAAGATACTAAAACTACAAACCTACTTGTTCTAACTACCATATCTAACTAATTCACAACTCATGACCTTCTCTAGAGAGTCCAGACACAGGTGAATTTGATTGGCCATCAGGCTCAAACAATTCTAACCAGAATCCAATCAAGCAATCACCCCAGGTAAACAATTCTCCAAACACATTCCACATAGGAAAAACAAGGAGCAGAAATAGAAATTGTTTTCTCTTTCTTTCTCTCTGTGCACCTCTATGAAAAATCCTGTGAGAGAGAGAAATGTGCTTGCCACAGAAACCCACTTAGATGTTCTGATTAGACATTGTGAATTCTGGACCAAAAACTAATGACAATGTTAGAAATAAATTGGAGGTGCTGAAACTATCTAACTCTACACATTGTTTGTGTTTTAAAAATTAATTTAACATGACTTACGCAGAAGAATCAAAATAAAATAAAAATGCTTCTTCAGTTCCAGGGTTGAAAAATTGAAAAAAAACCTGAAAACAAGAGCAACCATGTGGGAATAAATCCTGCACCACTTTATTATGTTGATTAATGCTGGAATAATTTATATTCACCATTCTAATCAAGCAAAAATGACATTTCAGTGAGTCAAAAACTAGAAGTTTGGTAGATATTAAAGATTCAAACTTTTTATGCTTTTTAAAATGTTTTGTTCTTCTACCAGACTGTCTGAAAAATCTTAGTTTCACATTGACTTATGAATGGCAAAAGCAATTTGGAGCTGATTTTCAAGAAATCTTTCAGTGCCACTTCCCCCACATAGCAAGACTTACTACCTGTTCAAAGAATATGAAGAGGGAAAAAGAGTTGAGGTTTCCATAGTAACCTTTAGTAGCCCAAATTAAATTACATAAAATGAAATCATTATCACTCAGCAACTAAAGAAGACAGCTCAACTGATAAAGATCCAAGTTGCAAATGACTGCCGGTGAGTAGCAATTTTTTTCCTACCTTTAGTATTACTATGCCTTTTATGGCAGAAAAAATGAGAAAAATATAACAAACCAAAGGACAAAATCTATGCTTCTGTTATGTTTAACAATTTTGAAAACTGATTTTTAATTCAGAAACAATGTGACTTAGAATACATGGTATCCATGGTAACCCAGGAATTCCTAAAGATCGGTCTGTTCATTTATTGGGAATATGAGTAGATTGTCTGTCTCCCAGTAGACTGCAAAATATCCTGTTACTATAGGACTTGAAAACAAACTCAAAATGGCTTATAGAGCTTTCATTTCTCTTGCACTGCAGTAACAAAAGATAGATCTTTATTCACACCAGATAATAGTAGTATGAAATAAATTGAAATATTTTTTAAGTAATTAATTCCTGAAACCCTCCTAAAAGAAGCTGACACATTGAGCAAAAATACCTTCTCAGAATCAATAGAAGAAAGCAAATCCTTGAAAAGAAACAGTCTTTCTGAGGCTTTTTTTTCTCTCCTCTCACCATCACCAAGTGACTGAAAGTAGACAACCACTTCAATGCTTTTGATCCCTAAGGGGCTTTATCAGTTACTTACTATGAGTGACAAATGTATCACAACATTTATTTATTACGTTTTTTCTTTATAGATATAATCTGATACAAGGAAACATATTTTAAGTATGTGGTGAGGAGGGATTTTCTGCTTTGGTCTCTTTGTTTTTTTTTTTGTTTTTTTTTTTTCCTGAATATATATTTCCTGAGAATAAAAGGAAGAATTTTGTGTATCTTACATTTCAGGCTCCTATTATTAAAATATCCTTATGCAATTTACTGTGCCATCAAAAAAAGATAGAGCTCTTCAGTCACTAGAAACATAGGAAAACATATACCTACTGCCCAACTGCCAACCCCTAATCCCCAGTAAATAATTTGAAACAAAACAACAATGCCAAGAATACAAAGAGTCACAGGCAATAGATGAGTTTGGTATTGTTAGGCTGATTCTGCTGTAGCATCTACTGGGATAGGAACTGGTGTGCAACCTGTTTCTGAGGAAAATGTGGAGAGTTCCCTGTCCCTGTTCCATGGTCTGGAGGAAGAGATGTACACAAGGACTATGGAAGCATGTCCATGTTTATAACTTGCAGCACAGTATGATTAGGATTTGCAAGAACCCTGATAGTAAAATAAATAAGAGATTTTCCATGCATTTTGCTTCTTGTATGATATTTGAAGTAAATTTTAATCATTACACCTGAAGAAGTAATTTCTTTTTTAGACATCCATGCTGAGATAGAAATGAGTTTTGGCTGATGTTTGGGCAGTATTACTAAGCTGTGTGTTAGGATATGTCTTCAGACAGATGTGGTCTTGACCTTTGATAAGCAAATTGTCACCAAGGTGGAAGTCAGGGCATTATGTAAATCTGATACTACATCCAAGCTAACAGAACAGTACTCCAAACTTCTCCAAGCTCTTGTGCTCCATAGCATGGCACTGCAGTACCAGTGTGCTTATCATGAATGAGGCCCATCAGTGCCTCATTCATGCATGATTGGGTGGAAACTGAAGTGGAAAGCTTAAAAATAACATTTTCAAGATTTTGCATAAAACTCCCATAGAATGACTTTGGTAACAGTGCATAGTTTTAGAATGGAAAGATGAAAGAAAGATGTCTTTAAATGATATACACCTATCTTTGAACTGTTGTCTTCCTATACACTTCAGTTTTCTAAGTGGATTAGTTTATATACAGGAAGCATATCTATTCATTCATACATGAGTTAGTTGCTTTATTTTGTATGTGATTTTAACAGAAGAGTAAAATAAAGGACCAGCAATTCTGAAAAAAATTAAGTTTTTCTTCCTCTCAGTCCAGGATCCTTGATGGTTTAAAACCATAAATATTTTCTATTTCCAATGATTCTCCCATTATAATTCGCTAAGGATTAGTCAAACCTCCACTTCTGTTGAAATGTCCTACTTAAAACATATTTTTACTTTATAACATTCTCAAAGATCTCAAAAAAATTTTCACAATATATGATAACGAATTGCAGAAAAAAAGAACCAGATATCCTTTCAAAAATATTTGAAAGAAATGTAATTTATTGAAATTAAAAACTACATCTGAAAAGAAATTCAAGTGCCACTTTGTAACAATTTATAATAAATTCTCCAAAGAAAGCATAAGTGCAGTTGAAGTAATTGGAGACAACTAATCATTTAACTTAGTCAATATTTTGTATAAGAACTTTTACAGAAATAATATTGAAGATGTTCAGCTCAGGGAAATTCACCAGCAGAACTAAATTTATAAAAAGCAATGTAAAATGAGAACTGAAATTGCATATTTCTGCAGAAGAACATTCAAGATTGGAAAGTCTATTTCACAAATAATTTTCATGAGAGCTTTATAACAAAAGAAAAGCTGAAGAAAAAATATAAGCCATCTGTACAGCACATTAACATTTATTTCTGCTACTAAATCTTCAATGTTTCCTCTTACACTAATTTAGCTGCTAAGTTCGTCTTATCAAATACAGATCTACAAAATGTTGTCTCAGACATGACAGTATCCAGTCCTTACTCCTTATCACTGAGTACTGATTGCCCTGCATTTATTATCTTATAACTTCCCTCTCCACTCTCAAAATTAGCAGTCAACATGATTGTTTTCCTGTGGTTACTGCTCCTTTTTTTCTCACAAATATGTCCGTTCCTGTTACCTTTCTGAGAAGAGCATGTATTTCATTCTTTCCTTAAACTCTTCAAGGTCTGTCTTTTCAATAGTGTCTTAAATTGTCTTCATACAGCTCAGATGAAAAATAAAACTACATTTCTTGCAAGAGCATAGTTAACCTTATTCCTTCACTGAAGTGTTTTATGTACTGGTAATTTATCTCAACATTTACTTACATGGAGTTTCTAGTGCAACTAATAATCAACCACAGGAGTGGAAATAAATCATAACCTGGCAACATTTCTGCATATGATGTCTCATTCACACTGAAAACAAGATTAATCTCACCCATCTTTTTATGTGCAGATGTAAGAAAATGAAGTAAAAAGTAAGTAAAAATAAGTAAAAAGAGAGAGTGAGGCTCACAAAGGCATAATTCAACTAATTTATTTTAGATTTCCTTTAGATGGCTCTATGTGCTTAGAATAAGTGAATAATAATATTTCAGATATAAACATCTATGACTTGATTCCTTTGCTTGCACTTAAACACCCAGTGTTCTTTAAGATGTCTTAGGCTATTCTGCATGGATGTGACAGGAGTCTTCTTGAAAGGTCTAGCTCTCTATGTGTTCCCTGTATTATCCTATGAAGATGTTTATTCTGCCTTAGGAACTCTCAGATGATTACAACTGATTTGAAGTTCAGGATATATACATTTTAATATCAGTGTATGAGGCAGTGGCCAAATTTAGTTATCCAACATAAGTACTGAATCTTATAGCTACTAAAGCTTATAGCAATCTGCCTGGCTTCCAATTGTTGCTCCAGAAAGGCATTGGTCTCCATAAGTCCTTTGTAATAACTTCCAGCAGCTATTTTTAAGTCTTCTTAAATAAAGCTAGATGCATTTGTATAGCAAACTGAAGAGCTCCTTAGATGTGGAAGTTGTCATTATATCTAACAGAGTACCAGAACCATTCTGTTGCCTAAATGGTGCTGATTAGCAGTGTCTGAAATATCCCAGGTTATCCTAGCCTACCTCCAGTTGTTACCTTGGAATAGCATATATTTCCCTTCTGTCCCATGTAGTGCCCAATGGCCTCATGCATGGCTCTGCCATGCCAGTACAACACAATTATATAGTTATCTAAAATTTCACCCCAGATCAAAATTTTCAGTGTTGTTAAAGGTGTTATTCAAATCAAATGAAGTTTCATTTACCAACAGGTGGGCATCCATCTCCGTGCATTCCCTAGGATATCCAGGAATAATACCAAATGGAGACCTACACAGTTTTGGCCCAGCTACTGGAAGCCAGACCTTGGAGCAAGAAAAATAACTCCAGGTATATGAAGTTTTGGAAACTGTGAAGGTAACTTAAGGTGCTTTGTATAAAGGTGCCCATAGGCTCCCTTGAGGGCATTGACTAATTTTCCATTGAGCATAATAGTTGCATAAATGCCTCTTTCACAGGACCACACTTTCATTTAGAAGTTTTAATTTCAAGCTGCTTTCTTATTTGATCAAATAATCTAATCAGTTTAGACCAAAATCATGAAGTACATTTTAAATAATATCAGTTCTCAAATTAGACTGCCATACTGTGATCAATAAACTAAGTCACAGAAAGAATATCAGAATTGCAGTCTTTAAACTGACCTTAGTAGGGAACATATTCAGTCTGATTTTAAGTATAGCAAAACTTAGACCACACACTGGAGGAATGGCATAAAGATACCTTTTCCCTTAGACACTCATTTTTCACTGTGTAAAAAATAAAATTTTCACACTTTTCTAACAATTTAAAAATTACTTATAGTTAACCATTGAAGATATTATGTCAGTTTATTAGTGTTTGAATGATATTACAGTGATAACTGAGTGGTTATTGAGGAGGATGTACTGATTCTAATTTAATCAATAGTGTTATTTTGAGGGTACACAGAGTAGAAGCTTTACTAGCACTTCAGGCTAAATATATATTTTGAATGTAAACTTTCCCTCTTTAACACTCCCATGCAACACTTGCTGCTTCTGGATTTTTTTTTTTTTTTTTTTTTTTTTTTTTTACATTTAAATACAGAGAATAATTTAAAGCATATCAGTATCATCTAAGAGAACATCCTACTCCTGAAAGAAATTTAATTATAAAATGCCGCCATGCCTGCCTGAAGCTCCATGGCTTTGCCTGCCCGGCGAGGCACGGTCAGCAGCAGAGGACACTCCCCTGTTTCTCGAGGAGATTCAGGGAGTGGCTAAGACAAAGTGCTTCGCTGTTTGCCTTGTAAGGAGGAGAGGTGGCAATGAGGGAGTCGACTCAAGACTGGGCAAACAGTCTCAGGTTTAATGCAAGCTCCGGGGAGCTCTGAATGCCATTGTCCCAGCGGCCAAAAGTGGCCTCGAGGCTCTCGCAATTGTCTTAAGTATTGGGGTGGTAACCAGAGGGAAGGGACACCCAACACCCAGTGGGGGGATCTGGGGGAGTGGAAGGTGGAGGGACAGACAAACACACAAATCAATGGGGGAAGTTCAAGGGAGGGACCCCTGGCCCTTGTCCACTCGATGCCCAAGGTGGAAGAATCTGGGAGAGCAGGATGGGGAGCCGAGTGATGGACAGGGTACCAGGGAGGTGACAAGGGAATGACTGAGCATTTCCAGGGAGATTGGCATTGAGGGAAAGGCGGGAAAGCCCAGGGTGGAACCACCGGGAGAAAATGGGGGGTGAAGGGGCAAACCATTACAGAACTGTTACAGAGATATAAAAACATAATACAACAATAAAAGTATTGTCTTACACTCTGCTGTCATTTTATTAATGATTCACCAGCTATCTCCATTATCACTTTGTAAGTTCCAGCTGTAACAGAGCAGCATGCTTTTTATTATATTATCTGTATACAGGCTCTTTTTGGTTCTTAACTCTGTAAAAGAACTGTGAATGATTGAAGGTGTGAAAAAAAAAAAGGAAAGGACACTTGCTTTTTAGAATGTTTTCAGGATTTAATTAATTATAAGTTATTCAGATTCTCCAGGTTTCATTAAAAAGTACAAAAAAGAAAAATTATTGCACGGTATTTACAGCATAGTGATGTTTTTCCATAGCTCATATATATATTCTGTTTATTCAGGTGTTGACACTAAGCGTACAGCTTGGTGAATCTGTTTTGATTTCACTTCCCACCCATCTGACAAGCATTCATGTCAGACAAGAATTCAAGCTGCATGAAACTTCTTTGCTCCTTCCATGAGTTCCAAAGCTAGATATAGGTACAGGTAAACAGGCATACATGCAAAACAGGAAATTATGGAAGTTTATTATTTTCTTATACAATAAGGTGCTCTCTATCTAATAAAGTATGAGCAAAATGGAAGGCTTAGGTAATTTTGCAACTGTATTCTTAAAAATGCAATAAAAAATATTACATGGTAGCTTATCTTTAAACCCATATACACCTATATGCCATGCATGTTAGCATGTTGGTTGCATGGTGTCTGAAAGTTGAAGAGAGATGAATTCAGATACATGGGGAAAAGTTAGAAACTTTTGGTTCAACCTGAAAAGTTAGCCTTGCCATCAATTGCATCACAGGATGACAGATCGCTGGGGACACAGTCCCAGCATGGCCAGCAGATCCATGGGGATTGGGACAGGCTGACAAGCTGAAATATGAGTTCATGGGCATCTTAGTGTGTTCTATAATGCCAACAGAACCTTAGTACTGGGCTTCCTTCTGAACTGTCCATTCTGAACACTTTCCATCTGAAAGTGCTTGTTCCTTTCAAAACAATGCTGAAGACTCATGCATTCTCTTTTGTCTTTTAATATATGTTTGCCAGCATTCTTTAACTCGGATGTGCTAATTCTTGACCAGCTCTTGCCAGTGTTTGTCCTAAGCAAGACAGACAATAATTCTTTCTCCTCCATTAGCTCCGGTCATTCTAACTGGCATTATTACACAAACACTACTGGTGACAGCTAAGCACCTTCCCTGTGCCCCTTTTTCCTCTCCAGAGCCATGGGACTCTGTCTGATCTCGTCTTTAAGATACAGACCTTTCACAGCAGCAGAAGTGAAGGAAATGGCTGTACAGCAGAAACATTCATGATATAAACAACATGAAAGCCATTCTCCACTGCCTCTTCAAATCAGGTTAGGATGGTAAACTAAGATGTATACTTGGTTTCAGCTCCCTTCAAGATAAGTTAATTTGAATAAGGCAGCAGTTGTGAGTAGTTAGGCTCAAATCCTCTTTTTGTTTTCCTGAATACTTAAGTGAACACCTTTAGTATTAGTCTTTTACTACAGAAATTTACAGAAATTAAAATGAAACAGTTGCTGCTGTTTATATAACATTTTAAAGTGTTGTTGTACATTTTTATTGTTTTCTATATAACCTTTTCATTACTAGATAAGCATATGTTTTATATAACATCAACAACTAATACTAAATCACTGGTGAAAATTTCAGTACTAATTAAAATCAACGGTATTAGTTTATGCAGAGAAAATAAAATAATCCCTTTGGACTGCAAAAACCCTCATACAAATCAACAAAGAAATGAGCAAAAAAGAAGATTTCAAAAGCTTTCTTAATTCTTTGTATCAAACTCTGCATAGAAATCCCAAACCCAGAATTGCCGTCTTTCTTATTGGAGAAAACTGCCTCTTGCTTTCCGTTTTTTCCCCACAGAAATACAATATTTTTGTTGTGTTTTTCTCTTTTGTTTTTTTACCTCTCTCTGTTGAGTAAATCAGTTTTATGATATTGTAGTCACAATAAAAAGATGTGTCAGTATTCATGCTCTTCCTGGAAAGGATGGTTTAGTCATTATTCTAGACAAATAAAGACATTTGTGTAAAATTAATGCAACTTTCCCTGGAAAAACTGCACTTCAGAATTTAATTTTCTATTTTATTTTCCCATTGTAAAAATACATCTTAGGCTGTGAATATTTCCACTGACATTCCTGAGACTCCAGCATTTTCTTTCCATAAGCAAGATAACTCTGTGGCTTAAATTTAACATAGTTTTTACAATTGTGCACTTATTTTTATATGTTTGATGCCACATTAATGGGTAACAATGCAGTTCCTTGTACTGAAGGGGTTGGTATAAATTATCCATTCCAAGCAGCTATAGGGCTGAATTTTTCTACTACAAGGTTAAAGAAAGACAAAGTCCTCAAAAATTTTATTCTTCCATTGACTGATTGAGACAGTAGTAATAGTTGCAGAGTAGAGCCTCATTATTGGGAAATATTAAGCTATGTCATAACATATCATGATCTACATTTTCAAAGTAAATATGTTGCCCAGAGCACACAGAAGGACATTGTCTGAGCTCAACTTTAGAAATAAAGTCTTTCAACAACTCTATGAAAAACAAGTTGTGAAAATTTATTATTCTTGAAACTGGTATCTCATGTAAATAACTACAAGGATCTCCTTAAATTAAAGAAATACAAATGAAAACTGTCACTAACTTTTCTTCATCTTCTTTTATGTGATTTATGTACCCCATTAAGCCTTGCGTGAAAATCAGCAGCATGTTAACTGAGCTGTTTTCTTCTCTACTTTAGACACTTTTAGCTTTTTAAAACATCCCCATTTCAACAAAAGGACCAAATTAGTATTTGGGAAAATAAAAGTTTGTTTCAATATATATAAACAGAAACTGGCATCTCCCCTCCCACTATAATTTGTGCACACTGTGTACTGTGTTTTCATTACTTCTTTGGTCAATAGTTGGTTTTGTTTTTCCTTTTTAGTGGAAGCCTTGTGCATATGTGTCAATGCTCATACAATTGCATAGCATGCCTAGGTGTTCACGTGTGTGTACTTAAGCTGATCATATGTGTGTGTGACTGGATGTGGGTTGAACCCAATGTCACCAGTTTTAGAAATGTTCATTAGCCTTTGATACACTTTGGCTACATTTTTCCATAAAGTACAAAAAAAAAAAACATCTATTTGAAGCCATCTTGCTGAGAGCTAGTCCCACCACTGCTGGCAGTAATTGTTTGCATGTGACCTTGCTTTTTAATTATGCTGAAATTGTATTAAGGAGCAATCTGCAGGCAACCATTCTGGTCTGCTCACTTGAATGCGATTTATTCAGAACTTTCCTGTATGCTTTGTCCATCATTTAATCTCAGTTTCTAAGGGAATTAATCTTGAGTTTCTTAGCTTCTAAATGATTAAAGCAAACACAGGCAAGAATGTAAAGGGAGAAGAAAGAACCATAGGAATCTTTCTCCCCTTTTATTCTTTAGGGAAAGGTACATTCAGTGCAATGAATAAAACTATCTTTCATGTGGAAATACTGCTTTACTGGCAATGCAGAGTACTTTATTTATGAAGATGAGTAAGCTAATGCTCATTAAGAAGAAATATAATGAAGTGTGGTTTTTTTTTTTTGTTTTTTTTTTTTTTTTTGTTTTTTTTTTTTTTTTAAGTCCTAGAATTTTATAAAGACATCTGGGATTTGAAATATGATGAAAAAATAAAGTGATAAGTTTTCATTACCAGAACAACCAAAAAAAAACAAGGGAATGCTTAAAATTAGTTTATAGGTTGAGATACTAGAAGAGCATCCCTACTTCCTAAATGCAAAAGTGATATTGATCAGTAGTATAATTAAGGCTAAGATACACTCTCTAGAAAACTGAATGAAGTAGCAGAATTTTTTTTTAAAAAGAAAAAAAAAAACAGGAAAAAAACAAACTGGGGACATGGAGCTACACCAGCCTTGCCTTCACTGGGCTGCTGAACTAAGCAAGCCCCTAAGACATCTGATGCACATTTACAGTCTATTTTATACCTTCTTATGTCTTTTTCTCATAAAACATATGACTGCTGAGAAAACCTATTGTCAGACTTGAAATGGGAATACGTAAATGTGTCCATGGTACTTTTGAACATTGTTGTACAGACAGCCACTTCCCACAAAGAGGCCTCATATAGCAGATTTTTCTATTTATATTACAATGGATTTTTTGTTGTTATTGTTGATATTAAGCTCCAATTATTCTTCCTCACATTTTGCAGCATTTATTTTTACTTTATGTTCATTAGCCTGCTCTTCAAGGTGAATTCACACTTTCTAGCCATTTGTCTGATTTTCATTGATACATTAGATTTTCTTCAACTTTATGTAAATTTGTTTGTTTTGCACAGCCTAGCTTTTGGTAGTGGGGGGGCCACAGAGATGGCCTCTGTGAGAAGCTGCTGGAAGCTTCCACCATATCCAGCAGAGCGAATCCCTGATGGCTCTGAAGATGGACATGCTGCTGGCCAAAGCCGGGCCAGTTAGAGAGGTTGGTAATGCCTCTGTGATAACAGAATTAAGAAGAAAATCAAAACAAAGTGGGGCACATCAGAGAGGAGGAGGAGGTGAGAACATGTGAGGGAAAAAAAACTTGAAGACACCAAGGTCAGTGGAGAAGGAGGGTAGGAGGTGCTCCAGGCACTGGAGCTGAGATTCCTCTGCAGGCCATGGTCAGACCAGGATGAAACAGCTGTGTCCTTATAGACCATGGGTCCATGGGGGATGGAGAGATCCACCCAGAGCCCGTAGGGGAGGTGCCCACGTCGGAGCAGGTGGATGCCTGGAGGAGGCTGTGATCCTGTGGGAGACTTGGTGGAGAGAGGGAACCCTGCTTCCAGGTTGGAGCAGCCTGTCCTTGGAGGACTGGACTCTGTGGTAGGAGATACCCACACCACAGCAGTTTTGTGAAGACTGTTTGCCCATGGGAGGGGCTCACATTGCAGCAGTTTTGGGCAGATTGCTGCTTGGGAGATTGGAGCCATGCTGGAGAAGTCCATGGAGAACGGTCTCCCTTGGGAAGGGACACCACAGTCTCACAGTGGAAGGACTCCTCTCCCAGAGCAGCGGAAGAGAACCTCAGGTGACAAGCTGACTAAAACCCCATGCCATCATTCCCTGTGCTGTCAGTGGGGAGGAGGCAGGGGGCTGGGGGGGGGGGGGGGCGGGGGAAGGTGTTTTGCAGGCTTATTTTACTTCTCATTATCATTCTCTGATTCTGTTAGTAATAAATTCATTTTGCACCTTTAAGCTCAGCTTCTTTTGCCTTTGAAGTGTTTTGTCCTGGTCCTTATCTCAATTCACGAACCCTTTGCTATTTTTTTTCCTCTCCTCTGCCCAGCTGTGGCAGGGGAGTGTGAGCAAGTGGCTTTCATGGGTGCCTGGCATTGGGCCAGTGTCAAACCATGACAATCACAAATAAATTTCTTTCACACATTCTTTTCCCCTGAAAAAATAATACATGAAATTATTAAACAGAATCACTCTTGAAGCTTATCTTACCTGAATACCTCTAATAGCCTGATTCTGAAGCACACTGTCCATCTCAAAAACTACTTGCATCACATAATTCTTACTCCAATTCTCACCTTCTCCCAAATAGCTAATGTGATTATTAAATCATTTTGTGTTTTACTACATAAAATGATTTAATAAATCCAGGCCAGAAACTTTTTCTGTGTTCCCATTTTCTATAAAATTTCTTATCAAGAAAACCATAAACTTACAGTTATATACTTGCAATAAATGCAAGTGCATTGTTAATGTTTCCTCTTTGTAGTGTAGACATTGTTGAAGACTTGGCCATACACTAGTTTTGAATTGGAGAACTGGATGTTGCAACCCGGATTGGAAGAAAATTAGTTTGATTTTAGAATAAGACCTTGATCAATTAGGGAAGTGATTTAATTAATTAAAATAGTGCATGTTAAAGAAAATACTGAAAAGACAACACAATATAACATATAGGTTTTAATTAAAATACTAGATAAAATTTTGGTGAAATCAAAGAAAATAGAATAACTTAATTATGAACATTATTTATATAAGTGTCTCTTAAACAAGTTGTGGCAACTGTATAGGAAGAATAACATGTAAAACTAAGCATTAGTAGAGCAAAATATAAGGAGATGGAGACACTAAGGATGAAATGTTCATTTTGCTAAATTAATTATACTTCATGATGAACAATCTTTCTCCCATCCAAGAAAATACTCCATACATCAAAAGCAAGTCAGAAGCAATCCATTGTCCTGTGAGAAACATAATACATTGATGTGTTCTGCTGGAAAACATCCCAGGGTACTCAGAAACTGAAGTACTGAAATAAAGAATATTAATGATAAAACAAAACTGGGTGGCTGGTATAGAATCTATTTTTATTTATTCTGTACAGATACACAATTATGTCCTTTGCTAACCTGTGTATCATGATAGCTCATTAAGAAGAGAAACAATGGCAAACAATTTTGATGATTTTTTTTTTAATTGTCTATGAAGGGATAACAACTTTGACAAATAATATGAATTTTTTTTTAAATTAAAAAAAAAATCAAGTGAAGCAATTTGAATACTTCCAACAGTGGTTAATTGCCATAAAACATGAAAAAAATTATTTAGGCCATGTATAAACATGATATAAAATGAATACATTCTTGAATGCAATAACATATTTGTGGTTTAATACTAATTTTGAATTTAATCTAATTCCATTTCCAGTTTACTAAATGCCATTGAAATACCAGTCATTTAACAAATGTTCTGTAAATCTCAATCCACATGTTATAGCATGGATATGTCTGACCAAAAGTGTTGACTTTGCTATTCCACTATGGGCATTGTTTATACTAATTTAAATAAATGGAGCAATGTTATAATACAAAATACCTACGAAAGACACCTTCAGGTCTAGCACACTACCAGCACCCTATGAGTGTCAGAAACAGGTTCAATTAACAGAGTGTGATGAACGGCATAGGAATTTTTATTAAAAAAATGCTTTAAGAACCTAAGAATAAATATCCTTAAACTTTGATGGTGAATGCTTACCATGACTTCCACTGTCTTAGAATCTGGAGGTTTTAATTCAATTGCCCACACAGAGGTACCTCTAAACATTTGAGTTTGCAAGGTATCCTACCTCAGATCCATCTGTCCTTTCAGAAAAACAGGAATTGTCTTTATGTTCTCCTTCATATGTCTGCAAGAATATCTCAGACAACCTACAGCACCCCAACTCAAACAGACTTTAGGTATGGATAGCAGAAAGGTGTTCTGAGTTTTACTTTTGTGCTAATCATCCTAGACTCCTTTTAGTCAGCAGGAGAAATAAAGGCTCTGTGGGGCGATTAATAGAAATTTGAGCACTGATCTAAAACTATGTGAATTTCCTTGTGTGATTACCAATCTATTTACTGCCTGTAAAATTAGCCTTAGTAAATCGTGGACAAAAATGATCCTAACACTGAATATTTGAATGTCTAAGGTCAAGGAAGAAAAGTCCTGCCTCCCCCAAGACTCTATCTCAGAAGGTAGAACTTACTTACTAGGTCCTTTAAGCCTTGCAACATTGAGGAGGAATACATTAGTCTAACTTCACATAATACTGATTACAGCACAATAATGAGAGAACAGTCTGTCTGTCTTCACATCTTCACTAAGATCTTTTCTTATTAGTTCCCTTAAAGTTCACATAGCTTATGTCGTCTGTTTTCTTTCTAGTACTTTAGAAAGTCTTTGTCTTAAAGGTCAATGCCATAGAAAACCATTTTTATTGCTAGAGGGAAGCTGTAAACCATCTCAGAAGTTCATAGGACAAAACAGCTAAAGAATATTCCTGAATTCAGTTAAGGTTTTACAGTGTATAACTTCTCAGTGAAACACTTCAGGCTGTTCAAAATTGCACCAGAAATACATATTTGATTGCCATGTTGTATATGACAATAGTATTAGAGTGGATTTCTCCACATCCATCAAAAATGCTACATTGAAATATTGCCAGCATGAATCTGCTTGTAACTGTGATATATTTGATTAGTCTCCTTATCTTCAGGTTATAAAACTAATGGAAAGATACATTTCAATTTAATTTAATCATCATGAAGGACTTCACCATCAAAAGTTTGTAGTAGTGTACGACTGTCCTATTGTTTGTAAGGCCTTAGTGCTACATCTGGTCTGTAGAATCGAGGAATCCAGAACTCTGAAGATAGCACTGCCACATCACTACTGACTGTAGGTGGAGCTAAGAAAATAAGTTGTGCAATAAAGGTCAGAAAGCACTAAGACTTCAAAGAGTTCTAAGACCCAGTAGTAAAGGACATGATGAAAGTGCAGCTTAGTAAGACCAGCACAAGCGTCACAGAAGAGCGCAGTGAACCTTGCACTGGAGAACTGTGAAATGATTCCACAAAACTGGTATCAAACATGATCAATCTAATCTTATCTCCATTAATATATGGGTGTACTTATTCTGTACAATGAGACATAGAATACATTATGTTTTGTTTATGATCTAGAATGACTAAAATTTACAGCTGCCTCCTGTACACAACATGGGACTGTAACATTTTGGGCACAGAAATAGTCAATTAGGTTCATACATTTTGCTCCTCTAAATATTGCTTTGGGACTGACCTAGTTGGGAATCTTAGTGTTCACCTAAAATTCCATCAGCTTAGTGGGTTCTAGGCTTATGTATATACATGTAGGAAAAGATAATGTACGCTACCTACACGCTTAAATCACACAATAGATGAAGATTCAATATTATGAAATATTTTCGAAGTCTTGTTACAGGAGAATTCACATACATATTCAGCATTATTAGCAATTAAATTTACATGTTCATCTTCATCACAGAGAAGAACGAAGTTCTGCACCTTGGAGAGTGACCATATGCCTGAGAACAACATAAAATGGCTGAAAAATAGTTTAGCTGAAAAGGACTTCAGTGTTACTGCAGGGAACAAGATTATGGTAAGCCCAAAGTGTGCCTTTCATTGAAGGTTCAGTGTATAGTGGGCTGCATTAGGAGGAGAACCAAGAAGTTGAGTTAAATTATTATCCCATTGTTATTATCTTATCTTGGCCCTGGGGAGGTTACATTTGAATTACCAGGCCCAATTCTATTTTACTTAGCCCCATGGCAAAAACACCTCAAAAAAAAAAAAAAAAAAAAAAAGGTTGAGCAATTGAGCAGGGCCCAGTGGACAACTACCAAGATGGTGAGAGAACTAGAGCATGATCTATGAAGGAGGTCAAACTGAAAGAACTGGATTCATTTAGTCTGGTAGAGAGGGGCCTAATGATCTGACATTATAATTTCTTGGAGGGGAGTTTCAAAAAAAGCAGATTCAAATGCTTCCCTGTAGTTGCAGATGGTGTAGCAGAGTTGTTTTGAGGGGGAGATTAAACATCAAGAAAAACCTTTCCAGCTGTCAGAAAGTTCATCACTATAAAATATTGTCCAGAGGGGATGCATTAAAAACCATGTCTGTGGATTTTTCATGCTTCAAATCTAACTGATCTGGCTTTGTCTTGATGATAATCCTCTTTTGAGAATGATAATGGTCAAGGCATCTCTAAAATCAGCCTTAAGTAAGCATTTCTGGTTTTCTATCTTGCATGGAGAACAGCATCTATCTATGCTCTGAGGACAGCATAGCCCTTTTACTTGAATTCTTTAGATTTTAAATTTCATTTTATTATTTCACTATTTTAAAATAATTTTCTCAGGATAAGAGAAACATTAAGAAATCTTTTTTATCTATCCTTATTTTTCAGTTACATATTTATTATATTAAATAACATTATTCTATTTCTTTACTTGGCATTAGGTACAGCTGAGGAAAAATATTTGGGAGGCTGGTTTTTCTCAGTCTGTCTGAGCCTCATAAATATTTTTAAAACTTAAAATAGTTCATCCAAAAAGAATGAATGGACACAACATTGAAATTTAATGTTTACAAATGGAAGTAACTTGGTCATCTCTTTTAATGCGAAACTTTATCATAGAGTTTCCACATATATGGCTACTTTTGTTCACGACTTTTAAGTGACACAAATATTCTCTTTTGATCCATCAATTCTTAACCTAACTTCAACTATATAAATGTACATTTGTATGAGTAATTTTCATTATTGAGAAGAAATCATAGCAGCATCTCCTTTGAAAGTTCTTTATCTTTTTATTATGTTTTTACATGTTTATCTGGAATAGCCTAAATGTAATGGCTTTGTTATATGTATTGAATTATGCTCTCTGCTCGGGTAAAGAAGTGCAGTGGAAAATAGACTGAAGTGTGGCTTCATTCAAAAATGCTAAATTTTAGTCTGTATAGGTAATTCAAAAGATTTTGATTTTATTCCTAATGTTTTTATTTTAACCTAAAAATGCTTTATAACAAAAATGGAAAAAGATTAATGAGTGATTGAACTTGAAGAATCTTGGATACACAAATGAGGGTCATACAGTCCCTCAAATATTATTTAATCTGTGATGAACCATCTGGTTTTCTTATTTTTAATTTAAAAAAAATCAATTTAGTCAGCTACCCACCTGAATTGCCAATATATGAAATCCAACTACAGACTAAGTCTTCTTGTTTGATATTTATGAATTGCACTTCAAAACAGAGACTTGTGTTTTAGTCACGTACAATGTAGCTAATAAATATGCAGGGAATGAAAACATACTAACATAAAAATATAACTAGAGTGACATACTTATTTAGATTTAGAGGTAAAGATCCCAAGACAGAAGTCTAGCTTTTCCCTTTCTCATTTAAATTATTATTGAATTCAAATTCAAACCTTTCCAGAAAATGGGAAACAAAGACACACTGCCAAGGCATAAAAAATCCTTAAGCAAAATATTATTGACACAAAAAGATACCTTGAAATTTCAGACAGCTCATAACAAAGAAGGGACATTAAGCTTCTGAGAATTTCAGAGGGGACAGGAAGTCCTGGCACCATCTTTTTCATGGAAAATTTCATATGTAGTTCAGTCACACAACTTGAAAGACTATCTAATCTGGATCAGAAATGCCATAGGAATCTCACATCGAGGCCATCTGTGACTAACAGTGTAGGAGGGACCGTGATTTTGACCTTGTTGTACACCTGGGACAAGGATAGACTGCTACAGGCGGTAGGGAAAAATGAAGAGGTTATGTTTAAGGGCATGAAGATATTATTCCTTCTTGATGTAGGTCCAACCTCAGTTAAAAGAAGAGAACTGAATGAGAATTAAAAGGCTTTCATGAAAGGAAAGGTTATGGTCACAGTGCTCTGTCTTGCAAACTGAGAGCAACTTTTAATAACTGCACACTGGCTGAGTAAAATGGCAGCAAATAAGCTTTCATACAGTCAGAAAAGAAAGCACCTAGGAAGACCCTGAAAGTAAAGACTGTGGAGAATGAATACACTGCTGTTTGGGCCTACTTGCATCTCTAGTTTTACATGGTCTTCAAACATCACATGGTCTGTTGTAAGCTTTATTCAGAATGTCCTGCTAAGTCTACAGGCACTGCAATATTAAACAAGTAGGTAAAGGTCATATGTTAAATATATAGCGTCTACTTTGGTATTCTTTAAAGCTAGTATCAGTAGTGGAATTTGGAGCGCCTTCTTGCTCTCATGTGTATATTGATAGGAAATAGAGACAACTTGTTTTGTCTTTTTTAACCAAATAACTGATTAGAAATCTACTGTATTTGTAAAATTTTCTTCTACAAAAAGCAGAAGAAAAAGAAAAAAGAAACACTTCTTTGCACAGTTACATCATTTTTTTTCTTCTCCAAATGTCAAGCAAGTATTGGTTTTGTGCTAATTTCAGTTGTTAATAAGATTTTTTTTATTGCCCGTACTAGCAGCTCTGAAGATTATCATGTTAATGAGGATTTAATATTTGTTATTTTTCTCAAATTATTAATAATATTTTTTCATAGGTATAATAATATTTCTAATGTTTTTTAAGGAACTTATATAATATACCTATTTAAGACATTTCTTTTCTTGATACAATTGCATATATATTCCAAAACATATAGGTCTCTTTTCTAATGCAAAGACATATCAAACTCATATTTATTTTGCTATCTACTCTCCCACCAACACCTGCCTGAACTGTGTTTTTTTGCAAATTTTTAATTTGCCCAAGTTAATAACTAAATTTTGTATTGTTTCTTTTGTTGTTTTGGAATTTTTTTCCTCCAAAGGAGGCCAGTTTTTAAATTTATATATATATGTTTTAATCTCCTTAGATTAAATGTTCATGTTTTACTTTACCTTCAGAAGACCTTAGCAGTATGATTTATTTTTCTCTTTCAAAGTTTTTTTAGTTCACAGTCTTTTTGCCATCAAATATTACTTCATTTCATTTTGAGAGCTAGATATGAGGTGTGTCAAGCTATTTAAGTACATTTATGCTGTAATTACAGAGAACCATACTTTGTCCAGAGAATAAAGGAAGAAAGAAAAGGAAGGGTTTAAGATATTTTCTAACAATCCTTTTCTCTGTAGACAATAAACAGCTACATGGCAATAGAAAAGCAAGCAAATTATAATGTTCTTCTTTCTTTTTTAAAAGGAAAATTATAGAAGTCTTCATTAAATGTATTTGCTGCATATATTGACAGGAGTATTCAAGATGATTATTTGTTCTTATTTAACCAAAAATACCAGGAATAGTTTTCTCTTTTCATTTCTTTTATTTCTTTTAATTCATAGTAGAGATGATGAATTATTTCCAATGAATGTGGAATGCATAGAATCATAAGAACAATCCTGCAAATACTAACAGTAAGACAAAAACACAATCGGTATGAAACTAAAAATGCTTTCTAGTACTACCCTTTATTTTTAATTGGAATACATGTGATAGAAGAAACTTTACAGAAAAGGATAACACAGTGATGTTCACTAATAAGGTAGAAGCCAGGAAAAATCCACTGAGAAATTACCACATGACAAAATGCCTCAAACTTGGAAATGATACTGAATATTTCAAGAGAATGTTCACATCATTGTTATCCATGGGACAATTACTTTGTTCCCTGGCTGATGGTTCAACCATATGGCCATTTCAGCTGTTTGTAATCAAGTAAATATGTCTTTTATACTAGAAATTCATCAAGCAGACTTGATTTGAGACTTACACCATTTTAGTTTGAATAAGACAGCTCTTATTTTTCATTTCCTTTCATTATAGAGAAGCTAGAACAGATTATAAATACCCATAAAAGACAAAAATAACCTATAAAATCACCCAATATTTCTTACAGTTAGCTCCTGAACATACATCTCTTAAAAGCTGTTGCATGTACAAAACCTTATTAAACTGAAAATACTGAATATATTTCTTTAAATTAATTTCCTTAATCTAATATCATATTAATTCCAGTAATTACAATAATTTCTAAAAGGAAGAAACATTATTAGAAAGGTAAAATTTTAATTTCATTAAACAAACATTAAATTAACTTTAAGCCTTAGAGCCAGTCTTTTCTTTTTCTTCTCTATAGGGTCTTTCATTAATTTTGAATCAAACACATTCTATGAGGGTGCATTATAATAACTCACACTTTAATTAAAAAATCTCATTTAAAATAATTTTCTGTTTAAATTTTCTGGGCAATGAACCTGCTTATTCATGAGAAACTAAAGTCAGAGCTCATTTTACTTAATGGAAAAGTTAAGTCTGTGACAGAACCTAGAATGAATTCCATTTACTTTTACCTTAAAGTTACACATGCTGATAAAACAACAAAAATTGCATCTTTGAAAATTAAATTCAGAAATACTAAATTTGACTAATTAATGGAAAATGAAATAATTAGAGGTGGGTTTAAAGTTTTAATTTATATATTAATACAATGTACCAACATGTCCTTAACTTGTTTTAACCATGATTAATTTTGAAATATGGCTTTGAATGATAAACATTGTAAAGGATATTTTCTTTTGATAAAGAGTATTTATCTAGGAATTGAAATATATTTCATGGCTGTTAGTCTTCCAGGAGATGATATGCTGGTCAAATGTTGACTCTTTCATACTAGGTATACGTAAATTAAAAAAAAAAAATATTGTTATCAATTACTTACAGACTATGTAGAGGCCAAACATTTAGGCTGCCTAGTGTTATCCTACGTATTAATGGCACAGAAGCATTAAAAATTTCCCATAGTGAAAGTTTGAGTAATTTGGTTCTTTCAAGGATTATCAGATGATCAGGACTGTCATTAATTATCATTAATAACTTTCTTTAATTTCTGGAAATGTTCTGCACTGTCAGGACACAGCCTCTCTGATAAAAACTCTCCTTCCACATCTCACCGTACCATTACTGCAGAGAAATGTTACTAGTTTATTTCTATTTCTATTATGATCTAATTAGAAGGACAAAAAACAAAATGAAAGATATAGTTAATTTTTTTTTTTAAATCGTTAGAGCATGAACACTTTATTCCTATATATGTTGAGAAGTATGGAATATAGGAATAACAACATGAAAAATGGAATATAAATTCTAGTACAAAAAGGTCGTAGCTGTGTATAGAATGGGCAAAACCTAGATTGCATTCAATTACATCTGATTACATCTTATTTTGGAGCATGTCAGTGTTTCAGTGTATACCCAGACTAACTGGATTCTGTTGGTGAATTTTTATTTTACTCCTTGAGACAAATTAAATGCATATTTGTGCCTAAATATGAAGAGATTTAATGAGCAATGGTTTGGGTTGGAAAGGATCTTCAATATTCATTCATAAACTTTTTGCCATGGTCAGTTACGCATTTTACTAGATCAGTTTGCTTAATGTCCTATCCAACTTGGCCTTGAACTCTTTCAATGATGGGGCATCCACAACTTCTCTGGACAACTGGTGTTAGAGTGTTTCACTACACTCACTGTAAAAAAAAATATTCCTTATTTCCAACATTAAATCTGCCCCCTTTCAGTTTAAAACCACTACCACTGCCCTATTTCAACAGGCCCTATATAAAAGCCTGTCTTCATCTTTCTCATGAGCCCTCTTTAAGTATCAGGAGGTCACCATAAGGTTTTCCCAGAACCTTCTCTTCTTCAGGCTGAACAACACTTGGCCTTTCTTCATAGGAGAGGTATTACAGCACTCTGATAACTTTTGTGGCCTTGACCCAGGTGAAGGACCTTGCATTTGCCTTTCTTGAATTTTACAAAGGCTTTGGGCAGACTGCTACCTACATAAATGACTCTTCAAGGATTCTGCAAAGACACATAATGAGACAATTACTTATATATCCTTTCAGCAAGAAAGACAGCATTGTGGACAGCATCATCAGATTGTTCCTGATTTCATTCCCCAGCACCAACTCTGTTTACCAGAAGGAGGCCCTGAACACTTTAATTCCATGATTCTCACAAGAAAATATTTAAGAATTTCTTACCTCATCAACAAACTCCACTCTCTTATATGGAGTGAATATATATATATATATATATATATGTATGTATGTATGTATGTATGTATTTATATCTCTTATCCTTCCATAGTTGGACCTTCTTGCCCTTCATGCCATATAAGTCCTTGGTCACAAATTACTGTAGAACCACTACAATGTGAATTTTCTCTTCAATTACTAAAAATACAGCTTTCCTGAGCACATATAAGAATATTTCTTAGGTACATTTCTGAAATAATTACATACAGCATTAAAACCACTTTTACATACTTATTAAAAAGAAATAAAAATCACAGTGCTATTCAAAAATCATCGAGCTGCATAAATGTAGAGTTGCCAGTTTTCTCTGGAGCTCTTCTCTAAAGAGTAGAACTTTAAATTGTCTATTTTAATCTCAGGTGTTCCTTCAGAACTGAGCTAGTAAAGCATGTCAGGTAACCAGTACCACTTTGCAGTCCAACCTTTAGATAGTGAAGGCTTACACAGACTTCAAAATAGATACATTTGAAAAGGATTGGTCAAAAGAAAAGATACATCACATTGAAGAATTGATTAGAAACATAAATTCAATCTCCTATATTTTTTTTAAAATATGGCTCTCAAACTAATAGGAACATATTTCCAGAGTATGATTCATCTAAAGTTTTTTGGTATCTGTTCCATATTAACATAAAGCACTTTTCTTGTTACAAGTTTATCTTTATTTGTTATGAAGGAAATATTTGCAGACTAGCACAGGCTTAGATATTTATTATTTCAAGCTCAAACTCAGTTCTAAATTATCGGTCTAAGACTTGAACAGAAGAGTTCCTGTCTAATGAGTACCCTAACAGTTGATTATTCATTGGTAACCTTTCTTTTACATGAGCTCTTTCACCCTAGATCTGAGAAAATTCAGCTGATGTAGTCACTGTGATCAATATTATGTATATTTCAGCACATAGATGCTTACTGAAACATTCCTCATCAGTTCTGACTCCAATACCAACTGCTGCATGAGAAGTGGAAGTTCAGTTCACTCAGCTAATCCTCTGTACCTGTAAACTCCATCAACTTTTCATTTGTGAATAAATTCAAGCTCTCTTGGGGTCGGAGAAGAACTTGAAGCACATAACTAATACAGAGCATATTTCTGTACAAAAGCATAAAGCCATAGATATTTCCTTTCTTCTGTTCACTACTAGACAGATTTCTGTTTTTTCTTCACCTCTGACAAGATTAAATGACTAGGATTAGAAATAATGAATCAGTAATTCAGTTAGGAAAAAGAAATTGTGTTTCTTCATTCTGATTTTACTTCTTTGAAACAGTTGCTGTTATAGCACTTAGTGTCCAGCAGGATAGCTTAGTACCTTTGCATGGTGTTCTAAGATAATCAGTACAGATAAATCACTGCAATCTGTTGTGGGTTGTGGGGGATTTTTTAAATTTTGATTTTTATTTTTCTTGTTTCACCTATTTATTCAATTAAATGAGAATTATGAATGATCTGTAACTTTGTGTAGGTGCTAGTAACTTTATGCTAGTTTTCTACATATCCCCTCATCCCATTAATAACTTCTGAGCCTGTGCAATTTCTGCCAAGTTTCACAAGTGTCTCAAGCAGCCAAAGCAAACCAACTTAGTTGCTGAATACTGCAGGAAGTATACAACTAAAATTTTTATAAAGCCTAGTTTCAGTTCTGGTGTTTACAGAATGACAAGTCTTAAGGTTCAAATGTAAAAGTCCATCTAATGCTTATTTACTCATATAATAATTATAATGTTAGAAAGGAGCTTTAAATTTTTTGGTCTTTTTAACTTTGTTTACCAAAAAGAGCTAATTATAAGAAATATTATTTCTCTACAAAGCCTAATAATCAACTATGTTCTTATCAATTTACATAGAATGGGAATGAGTTTTTTCTTTCATTTGTTTCTTTGTCCCATTAAAGCTATCTTTTATAAAATTTACTTTTGCCTTTTTTTCTTCCCTGCTTGTTTCATCCCAGCCTTGGTTCAGATTAGGGGTTCTAATAACTGTTAGCCAGTTCTATGTACCCCCATATCCCCCGCGATGGTTCGCTCCAGGTCACTTACCATTGGAGCCTTCCCATGCCAGTCTTGTGGCCACCCCCCGTCCATTCCTGAGAGTTCTGTGTCTGTTACCCCATCCCTGCATTCCCATTCGTCCCTGAACCCTGTACACACCACTGTTGTGCTCCCATTGGTTGCCATGGTCCACGTCACTCCCCCATTGCCTGTCCCCATTGGGCGAGGGGGTTTCTGCCCCCGTCTGCCCGCCCCCTATAAAGCCCCATGCGTTCCTTTGTCTTGCCGCCATCTTGTCCATGCGGGCGCGAGGAACGGACACTGCTCTCCACCGCAGCCATCATGCCGCAATAAAAGTTCTCCAGCCAACCGCAGGGCAGGGTGGTCATTCCTTTGCCTCTTTACCTCCTCCCAGCATCGGTTACACAACACGGCAGCCCACACGGAGGCTCAGTGCTGGAGCCTCCGAACCAGCAGCAACCCCGGACTCCCGGGTGATACGCTGAGCCTAGCCAGGCTCCCTGAGCTGCCCGGGACCAGGAAAAGGAACGCAACGCTGCGCCTGCTCTCTTCTACTGTGATGTTTTTTACTAATTCCAAAGAGACTTGGAAATAGGAGCTTTACATAGACCCACAACTCCTTGAAATTTTGTGACTTGTAGAAAAGAACAGCACAAATAATTGTCTCATAAATAAAAAACGCTGCAGATACAAAGAACTGTCCTTTACAGTTTGACAAGACCTAAGAGTGCAGAAGACTCTATGGCTGGCCAGTCATTACAAGCAAAACCCTGGATAAGTGACAGTAGACTGAGCACATACTGTTCCTACTTCTCTTCTTTACAGGAAACTTGCACCTGGGAGACAAGCTTATATATGTCAATACTCAGACAATTTAATTGTATTTTTCAGTCTGCTATTTCAAAGACTGTATCATTTTACTATTCTCAGATAAACAAATATATCATTGTAAGACTCATTTAAATAATATCTTGAAGCATTAGAACAATTAGAACAATGAATCTTAGAACATTACTAAAACTTTTGGATAAAGTGGATTGGTATAGTCTTTAAGAAGGCTTTGCATATTTGGGGTGGATTCCTCTTCTTTCATTGAACTAAATAAACTTCACTGAACTTTTCTTTTTTTTTCCAGAGAAAGAGATATTTTATGAGCTAGGAAAGACTAAATGATAAGTTCCATTTTAGGTAATGATATTTAAAGCTTACAGATCATATGACTATATCTAAATTCTGTAGCAAAAACTAAATGCATAGGATTTTCTAATTG
Organism: Vidua macroura; assembly: GCF_024509145.1. NCBI lineage: Eukaryota > Metazoa > Chordata > Aves > Passeriformes > Viduidae > Vidua > Vidua macroura. The sequence continues at coordinate 46,741,501 of NC_071572.1, read as the reverse complement.
AAATAAATGAGACATAAGTGTTGTAAGACTATTGTAAGCAAATGCTGTAATCACTATATTCAAAAGTTACAGGATCAAGTTTAAATATTTAATGTTGCCATATTTTATTCTAAGCAATTTGTTATCCCCCAAATATTAAACACTTATTTGTAGTTCATCAGCTAAGCATTGTTGATCTATATATCCCTCGCTTGAATGCACATTTTTGTATTCCATCATTTTTGATGTATAGAAGATCAAAGTAATATTTTTTTCTGCATGTCAATATATAGTAACTTTATTTTAATAATAATAGCTATTTCCCCAAAGCTGGCAACTTCTTTCAAGTATCAGGTGAATGGAAAGATGCAGAACAACTTTAAAATAAATCTAACATTATACATTACTTGTACCTTGGAGCAAAAATATTTTGAAGATGCAGTTTTATTGAGATGTTGAGGCAGAACTTCTTGTGTTAGGATACTATTGACCCTTCTGGCCACAAGAGAGAACTGCCAGATCATAGCCAACTTGTCATGCAGCAAGACTCCCAGGATAAATCCATCAAATGCCATTTTATAATTCAGCTAGGTAATTACCTTTATTCCCTGAGTTGCCATGTTGATGTGAAATCCAAGACATTGAAGCTATGGATGTGAACAAGCCAAAGTTCTGTCACTTTTTGTCTCAATTTATATAAATAGCCCTCATGTCACAGCTAAATAACTTTTTCTTCACTTGATTATACATGTCCACTAGAAAAAACACATAAAACACCTAAACTGTCTCCCCTGTTTAGTAATGGAGCTCCAACAGGCCACTGGAAACAAAGGAGTCAACCTCAACTTGTTTGATAAAATCAATTCACAACTCAAATGTTCAGAAGACTAACCTCTATAAATCTGTTCTCTTATTACTGTCTGATTGGTTTTGATTTTTGCACTGAGGATTTTATCAGATACACATGAACTTTGATCTGTTATGCATAGATGAAATACTTCTTTGTTCATCATGAAAAAAAGCTTTTTCCTCTGACTTGTTCCTTCACGTCGTCAAAAAGCAAAACCAAGCTCATCACTGGGCTATAAGTATATATCTTTGATTTTCAAATTAATAGAGTTAAATTTGAGGACTGCTTGTATGCTTTTACTTTTTCCTTCTTTCCTTTTCATGAAGAGTATGTGTCTTTTAAAATTGTTATTGCTAATCACATATAAAATATTGCTATTCTCTGTACACAAAAGAATAACAATTTTAAAATTCATTTTGATAATTATTTATAATAATTAATAACTTTGACTAATAATTAGGATTTGAAATTGTAGTGACCTATATTGACATTTGTTGTATTTCACACTGTGCCTTAGAAAACTTCATAAGAGAACTGATGGTTAAAAATTACTTATTTGTGTTAATTACCATGGAAAATCTGACCACCTCAAAAACTATCTCACATAGTTTCTGATGCAGAATTGACCAAACTCTGTATTGATAATACATGTAAGAAATGAGCATAAACTATTTCTGAGGATTCATAAATGGTGAAAGAGAATAGATGTTTACAAATAGTAATGGTGGTTCAGAGAGGTTATGCGATCCTTTTAAGATAATAACTATGGATGATGCATATGCTTGGTCACATAGGACCATGGATCAGCTGGATATAAAAATTCATTTGAGTCAGCTTGATAAATCTCATCTGATCTTCCTAAAAACCCTTCCACAGAGACCTTTGCAAGGAAGAATACTGCAATTCTGGAAAGCCAAAGAATATTGTCTGGAATTCAGGAGGTGCATTTCCCTTTAGGGACCTTTTATGTCATATGTCATTCCTACACTCTATATTTCTTTTTGTTATTGCATCCTCTTTTCCAAAGAGGCTCCTTAGCTGTGCAGTCTCAGTTAATTTTTTTGAAGTAGGAGAGAAATTCCCACTCCTCATCTCTCCCACAAGGAAGATTTCACCAGAAAACAAAAACTAGACCCTGCATTGCTTTTGTCCAGCCCTAGATCTTTAAGAAAACAGCTGTAGGTTTATATAATTGCATGCATCTCTTTGCACCTGTATATCTATGTATCTGTTTGTATAGATTTGTAAAATGCTTATTGACATATATGTGTATACTGGTATATATGGCAGGAGGGATTAGAAATAGATAATCTTCAAGGTCCCTCACAACCCAGACCATCCTATGATTCTATATAGAAACCAGATATTATTTCCTGTAACCAACAAAGTTATTCCAGGTTCTACTATTTTTGTGTGTTGTAACATCTTTAAAGGTTGATGTATGAGTCAGCACAGGTCAGCAGCCACAAACACATAGCTAAAACACTGACTAAACATAATTCCATTGTCTTGCTTACAAAGATTATCTGTTTCCTTGCTTACAGGGGAATCCCTGAAGGAACACCTGGGCAGTGGTACACAAGCAGAGACCCAGGCACTGCTAAACTTGTTCTGTGCTGGAGGATTATTGGCTTCTTGCTCACACAGGTTTATCAAGGGTTATTTCAAGATGCAAGGTCCTTCACAATCCTACTCGCCAGTGTTCTGCTTGTAACCCACTGATTTGTTTTCTGTGAGGCAACAGATGTCTCACAGGGTATATATCAATACTTCTGAAGAAAAGATAGGCTAAGTTTGATCACTGTTTGAGCACTACGTATTTCCTATCTCTGTACTTCCCACCTGATTTTGAGCCAATCCAACTGCATAGCTAGTATAAATATGCCACTGAGGCTAACCCAAAATAAGGGTAAATAAAGTGAACATATACCACCTTAGATTTCAGAGTCAGAGATATGTCCATGGATTGTTTTATTTTTGAATTTATTTATCATAATAGAGAAAGGCAAGCTCTTTGCCTATGCCACAGTTCAGGAGCACATCAGATTACATTCTCTTTTGGCACAAAAGTCAACTATTCAGCAACTGCTAAATCAGCTGTGACTCTACAATAGGTCTCATGGGATATGAAAAAGATTTAAGTAAGCAAGAAAACAGATGCTCTTTGTACAGGTAAGAGCATATGTTGTTTTCTCCATGTGTCCAACATTTCACAGTGTTATGGTTTCAGCACTGGAGTTCAAACTCTGATACATGTATATACATTTAAACATACACCAATTTGTATTTAACTTGCCTTCTGAACAAGCTTTCTTCTTGGACTTTACTGTGAACTGGTAGTAGAAGTATTCACACATCAAAACAATTATCTGGAGAAGTTTCAGTTTTCATCAGCAAATGGTATTCAAATGGGGTTTTTGCTGGTGGTAGGATATTTCTAGTTGATGTCTGGTTTCATTTGTTTGTTTGTCTGTTCTGGTCTTTTGGTTTATGGTCAAACTACACATTAACCTCCCCAAATACTATCATTTCAGCTTTCTCTGCACAGTTTTTTCCCCTCTGATCTACTTGGTGGTATGTATACTCTATTTTTGTCAGCATTTTCTCCTTAATTATGCCTTCTTAGATCAAACACAGACATCTGTGCTGTCTTAAGCATTATATGAAGAATTATTTCTAGCATAGAATCCCTTATGCATAGCTTAAAATTAAGAGCTATTACACTAGTAGTGTTCCATACTAGAATAATTTTGATCAGCTCTCACTGCAGTTATAAACTTCATAAATGTTGGAGAGAAAATGGATATTATAAAAAGATTTGAGAGACAACAGCTGTGGACAAGCTGTACAGCTGGCACATTCCAACTCATCATAGCTGTAGAATGCAACAGACAAGTGTAGTTCATTCTCAGCTTTTGACTGATTTCCTTAAAATATACAATTACTCGACACAAGTGAGATTTCTGTCTTTTGGAAGAAAGAAAGGAAAAGAGAAAGAGAAGAGAAGAGAGATAGAGACAGAAAATGAGAGTTCAGGAGGAAGGATCTGTCTCTATATAAAGACATAAGAAACATTTGTCTCAAAGACATTTTTAGCCATGCATGTTAGTAATGTAAGTCCCCTGTCCTCAGCTAGGTATAGAAAAAAATTAAATCTTTTAAGTTTTAATACCAAAAAAACTTCTGTAAAGATGTTCACCTAGCACATTTAAAGCAAAGTAAATATCTTGAAAAAAAATAATCTAACAATTTAAGCAATGGTTAACTCAGCAAAGTTATATAGTCAATTTAAGTTACTTTTTACAGGTTCTACTGTAGCTATATTAATTTTAAAGCTACAGAAATATTTTGGAGAGAAAGTATCATTAGGATTAACAGAAAACATTCTGTAAGTAAAACAAACTTCATTAGACAAAGACATACTACCTAAAAGTCAGACATACACTTCAACACTAGATTACACATATGTGCAATTCAGTTTCTGAAAATGGGTGTTTGTCTGCAAGCTGGGTTGGACAATTCCTACTGTAGTTAATGAAATATAGAAGTCTATTCAGCTTCGTCTAAAAATATTCTTGTGGTTTTAATCAGCTGAAAATTTTCCCAAGCTTCACTGATTGTACAGACAAAATCTTCACTGACTACAGTGGGATTTGGATATCACACCCCAACATAACTGAAGTGGAAGAGAGTAGATTAGACATCACCACACAATGCATATATTAAACAAATGTGGATTTGATGAGTGGAGTATTTGATGGATGAAAACTTGGCCATATCCAACAACTTCTAGTCAATGACTCTGGGTCCAAAAGGAGAATGCTAATAAGTGATGTCCTCAAAGCTCTATATTGCAACCAATATTGTTCAATATCTTTGGTGATGACATAGGGAGTGGGATTGAGTGCATCCTCAGCTGGTTTGCATTGGACATCGAGCCGAGTGATGATGATTCGTCACTCAGAAGCAGATGATTCTCTTGAGGGACGGGGTGCTGTCCTGAGGGAACTTGACAGGCTTGAGGTGGCAGCACATGTGAAACTCATGAAGGTGAAGGAGCAATGTGTACTCATAGGTACATCAGCAGGTCAAAGGAACTTATATTCCCCTTCTACTCTGCTTTTGTAAGACCCCTGCCTGGAGTACTGCATCCAGGTCTGAAGCCCTGCATTCAGGTCTGGAGCATAAGGACATAGACATGTTAGAGCAAGTCCAGAGGTGGGTCACAAAAATTATTAGATGAATGGAGAACCTCTCCTACGAGAAATGACTGGGAGAGTTGGGACTCTTCAGCCTGCAGAAAAGAAAGTTCTGGGAAGATCTGATTGTGATGTTTGAATATATGAAGTGGACTTACAGGAAAGATGAGAAAGATTTTTTGCTGGGGTCTGTAGTGACAGGACAAGCGACAATGGTTTTCAACTGAGAGGTGGTAGATTTAGATTGAATAAGGAAGGAATTTTTTACATTGAGAATGATGAAACAGTGGAACAAGTTTCTCAGAGAAGCTGTGGATGGCTCATCACTGAAAGAATTCAAGGTCCAGTTGGACAGGGCTTTGAGCAACCTGATCTAGTGAAAAAGTCCCCGTCAGGCAAGTTGGGACTGCATGTTTTTTAAAGATGTGAGAGATTAAAATGTTATAGTCAATGGCTTAAACATTGTTATGAAGGACTTCTTGCCCATTAAGGCAAAACTGTAGCTGCAACCATGTAAGCTCACCCTTCCCTGAATACACCTCCTGAACTGAAAATTCAGACTGTGAGTTAAGTTGCCCAAGGGAATTTGAGATAAGACAAAGGTGACACTATTGTGCATTTATCTCAGGTCTAGGCAAAAATAAATAAGGCTGAGGGAAAAGAATTTATCCACAAGAAAATCAAACCCAGCAGCTGTCCTGAAAATCATCCCTGGCTTGGTTCAGAAGGAGGCCATAGCCTGCCCACAGGCCCATCTGCTGAGGCCAGGTTTGCACAGATTCCCCCACAACCATGGGTGAGTTTTGGGGGTGTGGCATAACCTCTCATAACAGAGGGAGTGAACGCCCCTCCTTCCTTACACAAGTAAGGGAGGGTCAGTTGTAAACACCCCCTCACCCCCCATGGTGGAGGGTTTACATCCATGGGACATTCACGTGAGGGGCAGCTGAGAGTGTGTCATAATCCATTAAATATCCCTGAAGTACCCCCAGGCTGACTCCTGAGGCCTTGCACCAGAGCACTGCACATGATGCAAAGAGATGCAACAGATCCGGTCTGTTGCAAGAGACAGTGTCAAAAGCCTGTCCCTCTGCTCCTCAGAGGAGGTGCCTGGTCATTCCCACCTGGATATTACATGGTCCAGAATACCTCTGATTTGTTCAAGTTATCTGCATCGTTATGACCCTTCCCTGGCTATTCTGCAACTCCTAACCTGTTCACTGGGGGGACAAAGTGAGCAACAATGTAGGTCTTGATGATGTATCCACTTTTCAGCAAAAACTAGAATGTTAGTGTGTTATCAGTATTGTTTTGGATAAAAAATCTTAAACACAGCAATATATGATATGTTATGAAGAAAACTAACTCTATCATAGCCAGACCCAGTACAATATTTTACAATTTAATTTTCAATTTTGCTATTTGGCACACAATTCTTATTGCAAAACACTAAATCAATTATTCTTCCAATACTTGTACTGTTCTGTGATTTTCTCTTTTTCTTTCTTGCTTTTTTATTTTGTCCCCATAAACAGTGGTTTAAAATTTCACATCATGAAAAGCAAAATACAAACTCAGTGTGGAAATTGTCTGTGGTTAATCTGCAGTCTTATTGATCATTTTGTTGATAGCTTATGGCTGGAGTTTTTTAATAATTTAGTAAGGTAATTCTTTCTGTTTTGAATCTATAAAATGTGACATAGAATGATGTATTTTTGTTATGAGTATGTACCACTATAATATGGATCCACATGCTAACACCAGAAAACAGGAAATTACTAGCAGTATAAGCACATAACTTGATTTTTGTTTTGATTGTGTGCTTTTATTTCAAAAATAATGATTTATTTGTTGAACAACTTCTGGCAAAGAACGAAATAATGCCATAGGAGTAGTTTTAAAGGGCCAGTATTTAAGAGTGTAAATCTTTAAAACCAGTTTAAAACCAAACCAAAGCAAAAAACAAAAAAAAACCACAAAAAAAAAACCCCAAAAAAATCGAATTTCATAACAGCATTGAAATGCATGGGGGCAACAGATTACTGAGAGCCAAGAACTTTCATAGGGAAAATAAAGGGCTAAGGAATCCCTCCTATATTTCAAATGTTACTAGAATGACAGCAATATGGGTAACACACATAGGAAGGATCTGAAGTTTTAGAATATACAATAAAGTTGTACAATAGTGTACACACGAGTCTTGAGGAGGCTGTTACTACAAATCTTGGTACTGAAATGCCAGACGAACAAATACCAAAGAGACTGCAAGTTCTAGATGAAGTTGAAAGAGTTAAGACCAAAGAGCAATGATATAGATTCATCCCCTTCTCTCTCAGAAAGAAGTGATGTTATGATCCTATATGAATTGCATGTAGCCAGAAAATATAGTAGTAAATATGTTGTATATTAACTTCATTAAAAGCATTGATATTTTCATTAAGTGGTCACAAATAAAATTGACTACAACCACTTTAAAATACTGTCAGGAAAGAGTTGTAGTGAAAAGACTCAATACATAATAAATGTTGCTAAATATTGATTCAGCAAAATAATATGCGCACACACACACACACAAAAAAAAAAAAAAAAAAAAAGCCTCCTGACATAAGATGTCTCAAAAGTAAAGCAACTGGGCAAATAAAAGTAAATAAAAAAGTGAATAAAAGCCATGCAATAGATACAAATATACTTTTAAAAGAGAGAATATGAACATTATAGAAAGGGGTAAGAATTTGTATATAAAAAGAATAAAGCACAGAAAGGACTAAAGGTTCTCCATTATGACCTAAATAAATAAATGAATAAATTTGGCCAAACATGAATGAAGATTTTTGCTAAGGAGGTAGGAAATATCATAATGTATCTACATACAAAAACTGACAGACTAACATGCAGAAACCAGAGAAACCTAAGAGCTTCACTACTGTGGAAAGCACTTAAGTGCTGAATTTATAACTTTTCTAAGGACTATAGCTGATAGCAATAGAAATGTACTAAGACTGATGTTAAGTCCTGAGGTAAAGCAAGAAAAGCATCTATTAAAGAGCAAATGGGTTAGCTGTGTGCAAATTCACAGGATCTGCTGAAATATACCTTCAAGAATTTTGAAGTGTTTGTTTATGTCTGAAATGCTGGTAGTTATTAATAAACTCTATCAAAATAATAATGTCTTTTCTCTTTGATAGCTAGCAAGTATTATCTATATTGGTTTTATTAAACCCTTTGATGCATTCACCCATTCTATTGTAATTTTCAGAATTAGGCTTTTCTGAGTTAATGGCAATTATAATTAATGTGGTGTTTGAAAACCATTTATTAGTGTTGAAATTAACGATTATATCTCTCCCTCTCCCCAATGTATATGCATTGTAAAAATGAAAATTTTGATGACATTTTTCATTTCAGAAGCAGAAAATTATGTTTTCAAATTTTCATTAAGATACCATTTTTGTTTTATATATTAAACGGAAGTATTTTTTATATTCTAAAAAATATTTTGCATAGAATACAATTCCAGTGCTCTGAAGTGCTGATATTTTAATCCAACTCAAAAGAGACAGGAAAAATAATTTCTGCTTGAACTGAACAAACTTTTTTTAAAAAGGCACAGTTGCTGTGGCTGCAGGGGACCCAAATAAATGCCAAGTACTGGGGAGATGTCATTTCACTAAGAACTAAACTGTTGTTTCTCTATTGAGGAGCTTGTAAAAAAAGCATCTGTTCAAAATTGTTGATTATGATATCTGTCAAAGTAAAATATTAATTTCTCCTCTGTTTGACATCTAAATTAAGATATATACGATGAAGAGAAAATCCATGCAGGAGAAATGCATAACTGGTTGGAAAGAACGTCCTTCCAATAGCTATTAGTAATATGCTTCCAAAACTGAAGATTATTTACTCTCATACCTCAAAGACATCTGTTGTATTTCCAGTGTTATTTACTGATTTATAATTTTCTTAATGAAGAAAAAAAATTTTAAACACTTTGCATGGCTAGACTACAGTTCAGAATTTTCTAAGTGAATGAACTCAATCTCTGGTCCATAATATTGATGTATACATTTAAAAGCATCTGCTTGGAAAAAAAAAAAAAAAAGAAGAAATTTCTTTATAGTATTGACTTCCAAGCTATATTTAGTAATAAAATATAGGTATAAATCTACGCCTATATATGTCAGGAGGAGCCTAAGAGAGATGATATTGCTTCTTAGAGCCAAATAGTTACACATGGGAGATGAGGCATCCAGCCTCCAGAAAATTAGACATGACTCAATTATTCCATTCACTTAGATGAAACAGAATGAGAAACATAAGGTAAAGAAGTTTAGGAAAATTTAAGAAACAATTAAAAAAAATAGAAGAATTTAACTTGAAAAAAGCATACATTTATCGAGTAAGCTTTCAGAAAGTAACCTGAAGGTCCCTCAAGCATTTTAAGACAATAAAAATTGTACTGTTGTTGTAAAAAAGAGAAAATATGTTCTGGGAATACTAATAAAAGTATTGCATAAAAGACATGAAAGATCCTATGGCTCTTTTCTGGAAAGATGTGGTCAGTTTCTGTCATCCTCCTTTCAAAGATGAAAGGACACTGGGGAGTGATATCTTTATTTTGTTATGCCTGTGTGCATACATAAAGACATACATACTTTTGCAGACCATCCAAACACAAGTGCTCATGTTCCAAAGTGCCATGGTGCAATTCATCTTCAGTCCAAAAAGTGTGCTACATTGAATGCCAGTGTGATTGAGATAATCAGCTCAGTTCCTCAAGTGTATCATTATGCTGGCAGCATAGAAGGCTTTGAATCAAAGCTCTGCCATGTTGAGCCAGTTTGGACAGGCAGAACACACTTGAGTCTATTTCTGTGAGACATTACAGATATTTCCAGGGGTACTGGAAGTGAAAGACAGTAAACATACTACAAATGAAGTATGAACAGTTTGAAAAAAAATGGAAATAAAGAAAATAAACTTGTCTCTCAAAATAGTTTCATTGAATGAAGAAAAGTAAAAAGTTTAGGACATAATGTAATTTTGTCACTTTTATATTAAGGTTCATTTTGCTAATTTGTTAAAGAGTAGTGGGAAATACACTGTAAGTTTGTGTTAAAGTGTTAGTTTTCTATCTATTATTTCCCTGAAGGCATTAACATGTGATTTGCTGGCAAGTCTCAGGCAGCACTTTTTAAATATTTGTTTAAAAAATCTGTGTAAAAGACATCTGCTAATCATAACATGATAGTAACTGCTTCAAATGCAAACACCCACCTTCAAATCCAAGTCAAAAGATCATAATTTTCTTTGGTTCTCAAAAACTTTACGTGAAAACCTTTCCAGCTTCTTTACTTTTTGCTTAAATTCAGCTGGAGGCATATTATGATCTTCAGCTTTGTTCTTTTACAAATATTGACTTTATTCTAAGGTTTCTTCTAGCTACATTAGTCAATAAAGAATGGTTAGATTACCTAAAAAGCCTTGTTTCTAGTCAAGCTGTTACTTCATCTGGCTCACAGTTCCCTTTTCTTAATCCCAGTGCATAACCTCCCATTGTTACTCAGAATTTATTTTCTGTATGTTTCAAGATTGCTATAAGGGGCTAGTTTCAGTCACATATGTTCTAACATTAGTTCAGTGAAAAAGAAATTAGATTAGGTTTCTCAATTATGTTTTATTTTTCTCCCACAGGAATGCATCACTTTTTTTAGGACTTAATTAAAAAAAAGAAAAAATATTGGATAATTTCTGTGTTGAATCATGGTTGAACCCAGATCACTCAGTATCTCACTGGTTATTGAATTTGTACATGCCATAGAATTACAGAGTTATAGAATGCTTTGGATTGGAAGGGACCTTAATGTTCCTCTATTTCAAATTGACTTGTCACTTGCCACAGGGACCTTCCACTACACTAGGTTGTTCCATGTTCCATCCAACCTGGCCTTGGACACTTCCAGGGATGGAGCGTTCAAAGTTTCTTGGGACAAGCTGTCCCAGTGCCTCACCACCCTCACTGTAAAGATTTTCTGTCTGTTAATATTCATTAACCTGAAGACCTCAGGAACATATTTCAGGAATTAATTTAATATATGGCTGTGATTTTGTTCCCATTTGTAGACAGATAAATTTTAAATAATTCCATTGTTTTTCCTCAGCAGAATTTAAATGTCTTCTATGAAAGTTTATTCAGAAGATGTCTGAATATCTCCAGCATGAAAAATCAAGAAGGGATCTGAAAACATATAATTAATTCTTAAAGGATACTAGTGAATGTAGTAGTTCTTTAGCTCAGTAATTTTGGAAGACTTATTTATGTGAACTTTGGTTTGAGCAACAACTTTTAAATAAATTATTGGACAGTGCCATAAAACTTATGAAATGCATATATTTAAATTAAATTATTTTGAAATTCACTTATTTTCATTCCCTTTTGTCTTACTGTGTATGATGCTAATTTAAGTCTCATCTATTTTCAACATGGCCACAAAAAAAAACCCTGCACTTTGATTCTTTCACCTTGTCTCACAGTGATTCTTTAATATTTTAATAAATTCCTTTAAATGGTCTACTCCTCAAGGACTGAAGTCTAGTTTACTTATAGATTTCTGTAAACACATGTTTTCATTCATGTATCATGTTAGTATCATCTGTTCAGGGCAGAACAGGATACATGAAAACTGACATCCTGTTTTGGGGGCTAAATTGACTGGGGAGAAAAGTCACTTTATACTTATATAAGTTTATCTGCAGCATAATAGCTTCTTCCAAAAACTGGGTTTCCACAGGGGACTACTGCTAAGAACTAGATTTTTATACAAAGGAAATGATATTGTTCTACTTTCAGAGATAGTATAGTAAAACTGAAGCCAATTTGCTTACACTAATATAAAATCTGAATAAGCAGAGATACTTAAGGCAGTGTAAAGAAATTTTTCTTAAAATCATAAAGGACTTGCATGGGAAAAAAAAAAAAGAAACACCTCAGTTTATTTAGAATATATAGAGAAACTAGATAAATAAGGGACTGAAAACTGGAGATTGTTATTGGCAATATAGCAAGCGTTATTAAATATCAAGATGGACTTCAGCCTGTAGAGAGGCAAATTTACATGTAAAATTAGATGCCTAATACAGCAGTTATATTCTGTACTTGGAAATTGGTTCAGCATCCTAAAGCATCCCATGCTTTAGATGACTTGAAGTGTGACTTCCAGATGTTCTTTAGCTACCGTTTCAGAAGCTTATGTGTGGTGTGACATGTATGATACATTCATGGAGACATCTTAAATTTACCTAAGGCTTCTTAAATGCTATCAAACACCTTTATTTATTTAGCAAGTATGTACATGTGAATTAAGAAAGGAATACAGTTGCCTGTTATTGCTGTTCCAGCAGGATTAAGGCCTCTAACAATTCCAGTCAGACAGGAGGAAGTGTTGACTCAAATACCTCAATGTCACTAACTATAAGTTTAATTGGTGAAGCTCATGTCAAAGTGTCAAAGTTACTGCTGCAGTAGAAGTAACTTAGCTAGTAGTAGTTTTCAGTAGTGTAAGAAAGAGCATTTAGTTTTATTTAACAAGTTCTGCTGTATCTCATTTACTTTCCAGATACTGCTCCAGGAAAGTAGAAATTTCTGTTGTCAGAATTGTAATCTTACAGTTTTCTCAAGCGCATTCCACCTAATGGTGTATGCCTGTGTTCTAGAAACTGAATAATGTCATTGGACTCATGCCTAGCCAATTACATTTGAATGCTAAATTTAGATCTAAAACCTGGTGATGAGCCCACCTCAAGCCTTAATTCTTTAGCCAGATCTTAGGCATTCGAGTTACTAAAACTGGATGCATGAATTTTAATCAGCTAAAATTTTCTGTGATAAATTTTACCATTGGAACCAACCCATCTAGACTATCTAACAAATAAAAGGTTATGTACCTAACACAGTATAGATAATGTTTACATTCTTACATTTCTCATAAAACATTTTGGGTTATTCTTTGTATCTTAAAGCAGTTAAATGATAAAAGAAGACACTTAGGAAAGCAAGACTTGCAGGATTTTCATTAATTAATAAGTTGGGATTTTTATCTAAAATTTGTTGTATCTATGGATGATATCCAGAGAGGAGCTACTTTCAAAGTAATGGGTAATTTTTAATGAATCTGTCAAAAATAAAGTATTAAGATGGAAGTGGTTTAGGCTCTTAGTTCCATGTACTTGCTAGCTCATTGCCCACTTTCTTAAGCTGTCAGGTATAGTGTTTAGTGAGGTCTTCACATAGTGGAAAGAAAATTGAATTAGTTGACAGAGATTATTTACTTGGAACAGTTTTATAGTGTGTATTAAACAAATGAAGAAAAGGGATTAAAATGCACTTTCCAGTCATTTTCAGATTTAGTTTAGTGCACAGCACTAGTAATTACTTGATTAAAATCAAATCTGACATGTTGATAATATTTTAATTAGTAATACTTCTGTGACTTGCTGGGAGGTGACATGCTAATTTTGGCATACAGCTTGAGAGACTGGCTGGGAAGCAGATGGAGATAACTTGCAGAACGGTCTCCCTCCTGTCTTCCATTTTTATGATCTGTGGTAAAATGAGGCTTCTTTGGTGGGATTGGAAAAGGTATGAATTCTCATTCTCAGAAAATCATGGTCAAGCCTTGCCTTTCTGGTTTACCTTAGAATTTATCAGTACAACAGAAATCTGTGTAACACCTATATTGCTAAGAATGTTTATAGAGTCATAGAATAGTATTATTTGGAAGGGACCTTTAAAGATTGTATAGTCCAATGCCCCTGCAATGAACAAGACATCTTCAACTACAGGTTGAAGGTTGCTCCGACGCCTGTCCAATCTGATCTTAAATGTTTCTAGGGATGGAGAATCTACCACCTCTCTGTGCCATTTGTTCCAGAGTTTCAACACCCTCTCAAAAAAGATTAATACACATATCTAAATCTATCTTCTTTTAGTTTGAAACTGTTACCTCTTTTCCTATAGCAAAAGGCCCTATGAAAAATTTGTTCCCATCTTTCTTGTAAGCCTCCTTTATATACTGAAAGGCAACAATATGATCTCCCCACCTTCTGCTCTCCTGGTTGAACAATCTCAACTTTCTCAGAACTTTCTCATACAAGAGAGTTCTAGCCGTCTCTATATTTGTGGCCCTCCTCAGGTTCACATGAACCAACAGGTTCATGTCTTTCCTTTATTGAGGGCTGCAGAGCTGGATGCAGTGTTCCAGATAGGATCTCACCAGAGCAGAGTAGAGGGGCAGAATCCCTTCCCTTGCCCTGCTGGCCACTCTGCTTTGGATGCAGCCCAGGATACAATTGACTTCCTGTGCTACAAGCACACATTGTCAGCTCATATCCAGTTTTTCATCCATCAGCATCCCCAAATCCTGAAGTCCTGCAGGACTGTTGTCAATCCCTCTGTCCCCCAGCCTGCCCCGATACTCAAGTTGCCCTGACCCAATTGCAGGATCTTGTACTTGGCCTTATTGAACCTCATGAGATTCCCATGAGGCATTTCTATGACAAAAGGCTAAGAGACTTGGGATTGTTCAGCCTGGAAATGAGAAGGCTTTAGGGCAATAATGCTTCTCCTGTCCTTGTTTGCAAGATCATGTAAGAGGTATGTTTATAAATGCCTTGGCTAGATGTCATAGGTTTTCTCTTGTCTCTGCTGAGGTATTAGACTCATTCATCTCAGTTCAGGGGTGAGATCTTTGCAGATGAAGTTTACTTTCAGCTTGGAAACTTCAAGCACAATACAAAAGGCTCATGACTCTATTATGAAATGCCCCTGTTATATCATGATAATTTTATTTTTCTGTCAATTGGAATTATTCCCACTTATATTATGCATGTAAATTATTTTGCTTTAAATTATTTGTGTTAATTTTTTCCTCAAATTATATTATTACCTTTCCCGCCCCTAACTACCCCCTCTACATTTATATTCCTATTTGTAATTAATTGTGTGTACATTCATGAGCTGGCTCTTGACTATATTTCTGTTAGAGGTAAATGACAGAGTGGAAATATGTTTAATAGAATAAACTACTCTGTTTCCAAAAAGGATTATTAGAAAATGACAGGCATTTGAACATAAGCCAGCCTGGTTGAAAGTAACTAGGTAGAAGGGCCAAATTAAATCCAGCAATTCTATGAAGCTAAAAGAGCATCTAAGATTTTAATTAACTAAGGAAAACAGTCATATTTTGTCAGACTCAAAACAACTGGTAACTCCAGATGCAAGTATAACAAAGGACTTGAGGTAAGTCAGTAATTCTCATTAGACTTTAGTTAAATTATATTTCCACAGTGATACTAGTTTTCAGGAACAGACCTTAAATAATTGTTTTGCTGACATTAACTTTATACATTGAAGTTAAGTACTACAGAGACTTCACAGTGGCCTTCAGCATGGCCACACAGAGAAAAGAATTGCTCCTGCTCTGATGCCTGCACAGCAAAATTATAGAAGTAAGCAAGACAGTGTTGATAGAAGATGTCATTCTAACAGTAGCATAACTTTCAGGTGGTTTACTTCTGTATTGTGTGCTGAATCCTTGAGCAATTTGAGGGAACAGGCATGATATAAAAGCAATTGAATATACAGAAAATGGAGCCTGCTCTGGTTAATTTTAGTGGGAAATGCTTGATGAGAAACAATGAACCACAGACAGAAAATAATTATTTTCTGCTATTTCAAAAGTGTTCCAGGAAAATGTGAGGGCTACAGTGGAACTATTTTCTGTTAGCGGTTTTATATACAAACAGAAAAGAAAACTTATAATGTATTATTTTTATAGTTATTTTTATAGTTAGTTATGAAGTCTAAAAATATACAGATAAAATCTGCAAAATGTATTCTTAAAATGATTAAGACAATACAGTTCAAAAATAAAGGTGCCAAAAAATTTGAATTAGGATGCCTATTTTCACTGACATACTTGAAAAATAGCAGCTCATTCACAATGCAGATATTTTATGAAAAAAATTTGCATAGCAAAAAAGAGTTCAGCATTCTATTAACAAACTTTTTGTGTTGGCTGACCACTTAAAATTAGCCAAGTGCTGTTCCAAAAAGAAAAAAGCCAACATATAATATGGATATTAATATACAGTAATTTTAACTATTTACTATATGACAGAGTGGAGATAGATTTGTAGCTTCTCAGCTTCACTGACGAAGGTTTATTGCAACTATCAGTAACTTACACTGAGGATGAATCAAGTTAAAATTAAAACCACTTTTAATATAAAATAAAGGAAGTAAATCAGATATAGGGAAGGAAACTTTCCATAAACACTTGCATAGTAAACATTATGGAAAATTGTCAATATTATTATTTTTTGAATACAGCTAGAGATACCTTGCCCATTTTGCTGTTAAATATTAAATATTCAAGAAATGTATTAAACATAATTATCATATTAACTACATTAAATCTATTGCATATGTTATTTTTTTGAGAATTGATATTTAAATGCATTTAATTTTAAATATATTTATGAATATATGTATGTCTCTGTATGCATACGTAAACACATACCTTTATAGGCATGACATGTATCTCTCAAATATATTAGCACACAGAAACCAATTAGGAAATTTATGATGGAAATAAACTTGACAGAAGGAAAAAAATACTTGTGTAAGGACTTAAAGAGAACAGTTGTGTGTCTCAAATACTGTTAAGGCCACAGAAGGAGGTTGCCATGAGACAAACACAGAAGGGAGTGATGGGGTGGTGCTGATTCCAGGCTCAGCAGAGGTGAGATCTGGCTAGCACAACCTGGGTATTACAGCCAGACAAACATTCCTACTGTGGCAAAATTTGTAAAGAAGCAACTGCTCACACACACATCACTGGTAAAACAAAGATCAACCCAAATTACGGGACAGATGGCATCTGTTGTGTCCGCCCGCCCCCCCCCCCCCCCCCCCCCCCCCAAATATGCCTTTGTGGATACCTGGAATTTGGACTCTAAATGAAGCCACCTCAACAAGAATCGAGATGAAATGAAGGTGATACAATTGTCCAAGTGTTACCTCAGACTAAAGGTGAATGGTTAATGAACCTGGGGTAGAAGACTGTATCACTAATAAGGGACAAAAGGAATGAGAATTTATGGGCCACGAGAAAAGCCAACTCAGCAGCTGTGCTGAAATCAGCTCAGAATGGGTAAAAGGTAATTCCAGCTGGGGGAGACTACAGTCACTAACCACGGACTCAGGAAGCCCCCAAACTCAAAAGAAAAGAAAGAGTGAGTATGCAGACTGATTAGAATTACACTTGGGGGAATAATTTAACCAATAGAGTAAGAGAACTGTGTAGGCAATAAGTATTAGTTCCTCTGTTAGCTAAAGTGTATAAATAGTGAAAAGTTTTGAACAACCTTGGGACCCTCCACCACTGAGAAGCCTAGGGTGAAGAAGAACCAATGGGACACCACTAGAACAATGGATAGTGACTATTTGCTGCTTAATCCATCTGTCTCTCTCCCCCACACCTTTTCTATTTCTATCTCTGTACCTCACATTGTTTCATTAAATAATATCCATATTATTGACTTTGTCATATGGCCTTGCTTGTGCCTTAATTCCGGCAGAGGCATTTCTCTCAGTAAAAGGATCTTAATAACTTGAACACTGAATTTTTTTTGCCCTGTTATGCCTAACACTACTGAAAGCATCCTTTTTTGTCTGGAGGAACCAATGCACATTGAAAGACCAGATGATAGCTTATTGGCATTGGTCTATTGGCATTTCTCATAAAGAGAAAATTCTTGGAAAGAGTATTTAAGATTTTTTAATTAAAGCATAGTGTGTAGTTTCTAAATTTCTTGGCAATGGCACTATACAGTTTTTACATTAGATGTATCTAAAGAAATTATGAAATAAGAAAGAAAAAAAAAAGAACAAAACATCAAAAAATTTAAGCAAGAACTGCTTGGATAGGAAGGAGAAAAGGGCCAATAATAATGTCAAATATTTCAGCAAAAGGAAATTCAAAGTACTTGGAAAGAAGTAAGTCCATGCATGAGTACATGAGTACTGGGAAGCAGGTGGAGAAGAGAAGAGCTTGGTGATCAGAAAATTGAAAATTAGCCCATAATTGTTTTTTTGCAGAAAAAGAGGCCAGCAACTTCCTAGGCTCCATTAAGAAGATCATTGTCAGGAAATTGTGGGAGTTTATTATTCCCCTTAACTCAGAACTGGAGAGGCCACTTTTGGAGTGCTGTGTCCAGGACTGATCTCCTCAGTAGGAAGAAGACATGGACATAGTGAAGTAAATCTTGCAAAGGATCGTGAAGATCATTAAGGACTTCAGGTATCAGGCATGTGAGGAGAAGCTGAAAGAGCAGGGACTGTTCAGCTTAGAGAAGAGAAGGCTCAGGGAAATCTTACCAATGTGTCTAAATACCTGATGGGTATACCCTGCTGGGGGTGTTAAGAAGAAAACCATCTCTCAGTGATATTCTGTCAATGGACAAGACACAAATTTATATACAAGAAATCCTGTGTAAGTGCAAGGAAAAGCGTTTTTTACTGTAATATGGTCAAACACTGAACCGTTTCCCAGAGAGGATGTGGATACTCCCTTCTTGGAGACATCGACAATTCAACTTGGACACCAGCCCTAGGCAGCGTACTGTAATTGATCCTACTCTTAATAGGAACACTGAACGAGAAGAATTCCAGAGGTTCTTTCTTACCTGCACAATTCTATGATACTGTGCAATACAATCACATTTTACCACAAGAAGCACTAATTTGCCTTGATTTCACAGCTTCTCTAGCTGTGCCTTCACACATTGTTCAAATGGGTAAGATGAGATTGATGAGATTGATAATCTCTAGAGACTTGTTTTACTTCTTATTTCGTTTATTTTATAGTTTGCTTTTGTGTAGAAAGCAGAAAAATGAAAATGTATTTTGGTTGTATTCTTTGAAAAACTGAGAATATTAGTACCCTTTCTTCTTTTCAAAAGGGCTCAGTACCTAATTCCAAGTCACACTGTGATTTTTTACTTAGATGAAATTCATGCTGAGCATTCTCAGTTTGCCAAAACACTCAAGAACTTTCACAACAAATGCAGTGCAAGCTGTAACTGAAAGGACTGTGACTGTGTTGTCAGTTTGATGAAATAAAGATAAAAACTGTGGTAATGCCCAGGCTTTCTAGCTGCCCATTGTGTCTTTGTTGCAGAACTTTTGCACAAACTGAAATAGAATCTTTCCCTGTCTTACGTATTAATTTAAGGCTATGTGACTTTGCTGTCACAGTGACACAAATTAAATTAAATTGCTGAAATGGTCTTCTTTGACTCAAATGGACAATAGATAAATATAGATGTATATGATTTTTCTTCTCTATTTCATATGAGATGAAAAATAAAATCTATTTATTTATTTAATATTTTTAGCCTAAGAAAACTGTCTAGCATGCACTGTTGGAATAATATGATAAAACATACCTACAGTATTTCTTTCAGAAAAAAACCCTAAAGCCTACCTGTCATAGATTTGACAATATTCTTATTTTAAATCTATTTTCAAGATAAAGCTATTATTTAAACTTGAAATGAGAAACTCTAGAAATGGATTTACTGATATTATAGGAATTTAATAAAAGCCAAGATTTTAATGTGAAAATGCATTCATTTAAAATTTCAATCTTGTCTAAATTAAATGCAAGCATGTTTTCATCGTCCCCTCCTACTCCCAAAAAATCTGAATATCCAGAATAATTAAAAAACTTAAAAATACACCGTTTTCCTGAAATGTCATCTATCACAATTTTCCTGAATTGTGTAGATGCTGGTGATATGCAGCGCAGTTGACATTCTTACCAATTTTCTGGCTATAAAGACAGAATGTCAACAGTGCCTGGTATACTTCAGCCTCAAGGGTTTTCAAAAGGTCCTTGAACATAGCTTGTTGCTCCAAATATCTCTAATGTCATTTTTTAATCCAAGCTTAGCTTTCAGATTAACTTTAAGGAATTGGAACTTCTAGAAATAATTAATCTTGTCATAAAATGTACTTCAGCAACTGATCATCCATTTGAGTTCTGTTCGTGACTGCATGCCTCAGCTGTGAGGAGTCAAATACAAGTAGCTCAAGAAGACACTATGCTGAAGATGGTTAAAACTACCTGGGAAAAAGACACAGATTTCTTGGCAGAACTAAAAATTCTGGAAGGACTGGATCACCAGCTATTGGGTGATTCCAATAGTTTTTTACAGTATCAGTGACAATGGCATTTCAAAATTTTTGAAAAAATAAAGACTACTAAATCAGTGCTGGAACTGAACTGCTTAGAACAGTTTTGCCCAGAAGGCAGAAACATGGTGATACCTAATGTTTTTGAGACAGTCTTTGAAGCTTCCACAATTACTATTTTATGTGAAATGTGCCTGAAAACAAGTGATTGCACAAACTGTGACATTTTATCATCTGTTCTTCACATTCATTTTTATTTGCTTGGAAGACATTTAAAGCTAACATTGGTAGCAAATTATGCTGTGAAATATATATGGCAAATCCTGAGGTTAGATAGACATAAATATAACCTGTGTATATGAGCTTCAGAAATCAAAGCAAGGCTAAGCACACACAGGCACAATATATGTAAGGACCAGCCAAAAGAGATAATACAGAAAAAAAGAAACATAGCAAGAGAAAAGGTGTACCAGAAAGACCAGTCATGCAGACTGTGCTTGCACAACTTGACAAAAGTTGCAAATGCTACAAAACTGAGAGGCATTGGCAATGTGACAGAACTTTAGAACATTATTCATGGAAAACAGGGTGATAAAATTGAATTCTGGAAAAAGGAAGATATTTCACTGTGCTAAAAGGTAGCTCCAGCTTGTGAAATGTCAGTGTTTTCTTGAAATTTGGTGTCCATGAGTTGAGGAAAAGAAAGGATTCACATGTCCTAAGAATCACAAAGTAGCAAAAACAAAAGTAAAACATAACTTGGAAGAAAGCATAGACAGACGTACTCTTCCAAAGGTGATGCTGGTAGATTATTGGTTGTACCAAGAGAAGGAGTATTCTACAGGTCCTCTACCATATTTATCAACCCTCTGATGATATCTAATTTACCCCAGCACATAGGTAACAGTTCTGGATGGACTGAAAAATCGTGACATTCAGCTCTTTAGGCTAAATCAGCAATACCAACAGCTCTATCAGGAGAAATAGGGAGCATAAAGGTATCATAGGATGTCAAAATAACATGTCAGCAGATATGCAAGCTGCTGTTTGCTTTGCTAGTTTCAGTTACCAGGCTGATTTAAGTTAAATTCCCAGAAGAGCTCATTATCATACTCTAGTTTGGAGTATTTAAATTAGATAATAATGTAATTGAATAATAAGGAAAACAGACACCATATTATCAAATTATAGTGAATACAGGAATTTCAGAATTCCCTAAAGAACACCTTATCAATAAGTCCATTAAAGCATAATGCAGAAAAAAAACCCAAAAAAACAAAACAAAAAACTCCAACCAACAACACCCCCACCCAAAACCTAAGTGACCTAATGGCTATCACCCTTAGCACTTCAAAGACAAGCTTTAAAGCTATTCAGATTGCTTTTTTCTCACTTCATACACCAGGCACGATGCCTAAATTTATAATCAGGTTTGTCAACTATTTATAGACAGCTAGGAA
The DNA here is from genome assembly GCF_024509145.1 of Vidua macroura. Taxonomy (NCBI): domain Eukaryota; kingdom Metazoa; phylum Chordata; class Aves; order Passeriformes; family Viduidae; genus Vidua; species Vidua macroura. The sequence goes on along the minus strand of NC_071572.1, from coordinate 46,719,760 downwards.
TTATTCAAAGTGTCCTCATTAAATGTTTACCCATCATCTCTGTTAAATATGCTTCCTTTTGCCCATATTAATAAGAGTATTTGACATAATCTCAGTATTTTGAGAAATGCAAAGCAATTTGCAATGAGAGCAAAAATACTGAAATCAAGACAGGAACTGAAATACCATTAGCTTTCTTTTAAAAATGCAATTAATTTCTTTTCCATCATGTAGATAAGTTTTTTTTTTTCATTCAACGAACCATAGAACTGCTAAAGTTGGAAAAGGCCTTGAAGAATATCAAGCCCAGCCATTAACTCAGCACTTCCAAGTCCACCACTAAACAATGTTGCTAAGCACCACAAATGCAGGTCTTTTAAATATTCGCAGGAATGGGGACTTAGCCACTTACCCGAGAAGCCTGTTCCAAAATTTGGCAACCCTTTTGGGGTAGAAATTCTTCCTCATATCTAACCTAAATCTCCCCTGGCACAATTTGAAGCCTCTTATTTAATCTCATCATGTAACTTGCTACCTGGGAGAAGGGACCAACCTCCATATCACCACATTGGTCAGAGCCTGATGGTAATAATGCCAAGGTTGTGGGTTCAATACCCTTGTGGGCCATTCACTTAAGAATTGGACTTGATTCTTGTGGGACCCTTCCAAGAATATTCTATATTCTATGAATATTTTATGGTTCTAAACCCTGTGATTCTGCACCTCCTTCCCAGTAGTTGTATAATGGAATAAGGTTTTCCCTGAGCTTCCTTTTCTCTGGATAAACAACCCCTCAGCCAGTCCTCATAAGACTTGTGCTCCAGACACTTCAACAGCATTTTTAGACACATTCCAGCACCTCAGTGTTTTCCTTGTAATGAGATGACCAAAGCTGAACACAGTTCCTTATGTCCCCATAATTTGAAAACTATGTTTTCATTAATTCTATGCCCAACATGGCCTTTATCCATCGCATAACCCACCAGTCTTTTCACAAATAGCAGGTCCTTGACTCATTCATCAGCTGTCTGCAAGTTATCTTCTTTATGGAAGCAATTTTGATGCAGGTTGTAGGACAACTTAACCTCAGCAACACTCCCAACCTAGATGAACTTTTATGCTTGTTATCATTCAGTTTCACTTGCAAAACTCTGTACCTATGAAGTCATGGCACTGTTCAGTGATGTGTCTGCTGTGCCATGCAGGAACTTATTGCTATTGCCCCTGACTGCTTGAGTCAACACATTCAGTCAGGCAGAGAAAAGACAGGGAATCCTCCATACCATGTGTCCTGTCTGCCTGTCTGGCCTGTCCCAGGGAAGGCAGAGTGTGATTCCAGTAATCTACCTTTCAAGCTTCCTCATGCTCCTCCCCTTAGTCACTTCCTCCTTGACATCTGTTACTAAGCAGAGGATTTCCTGTACCAGGACACTTGTCCCACAGGTGTGCTCGCTCCTGCATGTCAAGTACTGGCATGAAAGTGAGACACATCCTGCAGCTGAGATCCTGGGTGTGCAGCATGTTGCTGACCACCACTGCTTCTGGCCCTGCTCAGGTCTGTCAGCTGCTGTTGCACAAGCTGTGAGCTCCCAGTGGCTTTCTTGACTGCCCCTGAAGTTGCTCCAGTTCAGAGCTCCCCAGTCCACTGTGTTAGAGTGCTCCACTGTGTTAGTGTGGATCATACTGGCACTGGAACTGCTTGTTCAAAGCAGTTAATGCTACAAAGAAAGATTACTTGTGTCTTTATACTTAACCAGCAGAGGATACTTGCATGTAGTAAATGTGGCAGGTATATGAAGTAAAATGTAGACTTTTTTTTCATCAAACAGAAATCTGCTAATATGGAGCAAGACCACAATTAGCAGAGAAATTTGACAAAAAAAAAAAAAAAAAAAAAAAAAAAAAAAAACAAAAAAAAACCAGCAACTGAGCAATGGTATATCTAGTAGCAGTAAAATATTCCTTTCTTTCACTAGATTGTTGTAATATTTTTCCTTTCACATGCTGTCATCCTTAAAAACTCAACCTGGGTATATTATTACCAAACACATTGAGATAAAGCATTGTTTGAAACAGAATAGAACAGTATTTATTGAAAAGCTTGAAATAAGAGGAATTGGTAACAAATCTCCCATTTTTCTTTCTTTGTCCTTCCTGGGTAAAGTTGGGCTTTTTGCTTAGATCTGAGTTCAGAAACTCTCAGGGTCTTGCTGCAATTCAGTACAGTACTCAGTACTGTACTGCAACAAAGTCAATTCCCATGAAGATTTCTTTTACCCTTTTACCCTTTTTTGTTTGTTTGTTTGTTTGTTTCCTAGCTTTTTTTTCTCTGTCTTTCTTTGTGTAATTCCACATTACCTTCATGTCATCTAACTTTCTGGATTTCTCCAAACCACTTATGATAATTTGGCTACAGACAAATAGCAATCCCTTTTACCTTCTCTGCAGTTTCATTTAATTCAGAAAGTATTATCCAACAATAAGGTAAACAGTTGGTTGCCTTTTTTTGGTATTCTGCCATATGCTTTGAACAGAACACAGATAAAAAGGACATGATATAGACACCAAAGAAATTAAACAGTTACATCACACACCTCAGTTAGGAAATTCTTATCAGACTATGTGTAGGAATATGGATTAAATCTTTCATTAAAATAGCAACATCCTCCCCTCAAAGTCTTTAACAACTTTCATAGTAAAATATGTGGTAAAACTAAAAGTATTTTATAAAAAGAAACAACAAAAAACCCTCCCAGCAAAAGAAAAAATAATAGAAATAACAGAGGTGTGGTTCATGAATCCAAATATTTAAAGTACTTGAATATTTATACTTTTTTTGAAGATTTTATTTTATGTGAAACCTGATTAGGCCATTAATTAGTTTACTATGGTATAAAATCCTCCATCATTGCCATAAAAAAAAAAAACACTCTAAGGCTCAAAAATGTGTATATGATAAGGTGAAATCCCTCTGTCTATAGACAGAATATTAAGGATTCTAATGCTATTTCTTCTGTTATATTTAAGAGGTTTGATACACTTGTTGGAATTAGATATAAGATCCAATGGATTGTAGTCTCTTGCATTAGAGTATTGTATTCTTTGTAACAAATACATTATGAACTGTCTGAAATGTTTCCTGCCATTCAATTAGTGCAGCTGCAAAGAAAGATATTCCATGAGAGCTTTGGTTAGGTCTCTGAGCAAATGCAGTTGGGAACCAATTCAGTAGTGAAACCATTTATTTTAAAAAGTAGTTAGAGAAATGGTTTTTCTTCATCTGTTTAGATTAAAGCCTGAGCATCTGTATGAATTTAGGCAACTTGATAAAATAATAATATAGTGATGAACTTTCAAAACCTGACAGACTCCCACGCAGAAATATGTTTCTGTATGTTTCCCAGAAATTTATGGCAACTTGTGACCCAAGCTGAACCCAAGTTTATTCTCAGACCTGCAATCTCTAGAGATAAATTATGTAATGGTCAGAATTGGAAATTATACACATTTTTAGAGTCTATACAGGAAACAACCTTTAGTTTGCCTCTTCTGGACTTGAGGAAGCCAGATGAAAAATCCATGTTTCCTGATGTAAGGAATTAATCAATAGATTAATATGTATTACAGGTGAAGATGAAATTTCTGTCAAATTCCCTAATCCCTCTATTTTAGCAGGAGCCAGTATCTACAGCTAGCAGACTTTGCAAAGCCAGAAAACAAAATGATCAAGGGATCAGCTTGACAACATGTGGATCACCATCTTACATTTCAAAAGCAAATGGAAAGGATTTCTCCCTTCTCTCCACAAGTCTATTTTTTTAATAGGTAAGCTGCTTATTGAGGAAAGACACTTTCCCATCCGCTGTATGTGAAAAAAAAAAACCCCAAAAAAAACCCAACAACAAAAAACAAACAAAAAAAAAAAAAAAAAACCCAAAAAAAAAAAAAAAAAAACAAAAAAACCCCCACAAAAAAACCCCAAAAAACTAAGAAACGAGGAAAAGTATTTAATTTTGAATGTAAATTCATGGAATCTAACTGCATGTCTGTGTGTTTGTGAGCAAATGTGCAAAAGTGAGTTCTTGAACTTTCAAGGGGAAGCCTGATACTTGCTAGCTGTCCCTGGTATGAACTTGCTGCAAATTTTGAAAACATATTAAACAGAAGTGAATCCTCCATTCAACAGAGACAGCAGGAGATAAAACCCCTCAAAATTACAAAACTGAGAACATTTGTTTGCACACACTGTCCATTTTGATTGTGAAAACCAGGCACCTGATGTTCCAGAAAGAAAGTGCTACAAAAAATAAGGAATTCTGAAACAAAGACGAGGGTGAGAAAAGAAGAAATGAGTCCAGAAAGAATAAGGGGAAGATCCTAGCTGTAGGAAAGCTCTCAAAATTGGAGAAGGTCCTGGAGATAGGAGAGAAGCATAGAGGCAAATGCCTGACCTTAGCTAGTGATGCACAGGACTGGTAACCACCAGCAGCTGCATAGCAGGAGGCAACAGATCTTTATGCCTAACCTTCCCAGAGCAGCAAAGATGTTCCTGCAGGGAAAGGAATCCAACATCTAGTGAACTAATTTATGATCTCTAAAGTCTTTTTCAACCTAAATTATTCTATGAGTCTATAAACTTAATATTGTGGGAAAGTGAGGGAGATAACCAAGCAGAATGAAAGTCCTGACTTTTGTTTATTTTCTACAATAAATTTGCTTGACTAAATAAAGGTTTGTTAGCTCAGGGACACATCTCATACCTTCTGCCATCCGTATTGGTCTCCAAATCACAATATTTTTATTTTATATTCTCTCTCTTCTTATAAATATTTTGGAAAAAACATCCCAGTGTACAAATACTAAACTGGAAAGGTGTAAGACTTCTATTAGTGTATCCAAAGTCTTCATAACTAAGGCTTTCTCTGAATGTTTAGAATAATTTTATCTATCCTTTTCAAAATGGGCTGGCAACAGTTGTTGCTTTTGGGAAGGATTGGTAAAAAAATGAAATATTTGTTTTCTTTCTGTCCTACTCCAAACCAAGTAGCTGAGAAATTATTCACTTCTAATTCCTACTTAAGGAGAAGACTTTTGTGAAATTCCTGAATAGGAGCAGGTCACCACTCCTGACTTTAAATTACCTATTCCCATCTGTTCCCCAGAATACCACAAGAAGAATGACAGTAACTCATATAGACTCAATGCACAAATAATCCCATAATGAACCACCTTACTGTGATTTTCTGCAGATAATGAAATGTCTTATGTCTGACTTGCTGCTTACAATTTAGGGACTAGAAATTATTTTTATTTCTTTCAGCACAGTGGATGATATAGGAAAATTACTTGCCTAAAGAGAAGTTATTACCCAAATTGTAGTAATTTAGTTAAATAAACACCATCAGGAACTTTCTCCATCATCCACCATCACACCTCTTCATAGAAAAATCTGTGAAGCATAATTCTGAGCATAATGTCTCTAGAGAATTCCTTTTTATTATTTATTTGTTATCGCTGATGTCTTGCAATCAAATAGTCAAATGTCTGTTTGAGAATAGAACAAGTAATACACAGAACCAAACACAGAACTTCACCTCTCCTCTGACATAATTACATGGTAGAAAAAATATTTAATCTCCTCTTCTCAATTTTGATGGCAATTAAAGTGACACAAGATATTCCTAGTATTCCACTCCTTTCCCATCCTCCCCTCCCAGTATTTTCTAGGGTTAAAACAGGTGTCTGCCGTCACTGCTGTTGTTATTACTAAGGGTTTATTTTGGCAATAGAGAAAAAGCATCAGTTGTAGTAATGCAGTTATCTCACAACTCCAGCCATGTAATTTCAGAATTTTTTGAAAGTACTGTCTTTTCTTGACACTTCTCAGAAGATTGCTGAGGAGAAATGCTCATTTACTAAAGTGACTGAGAAACATTGTCACTCCAAATCAACACAGCCATTTAATGGAAATGGGCTTTTCAGTAATATAATAGATGCTGCCAAAGCAGTGATCAAAGAGAGAAGAAAGGGAATGAACTAAGGAACGCGAGCTGTTAGAAACTTCAACTGTGTTTTGCTAAGCTGTCTGCCAAAAGATGATATCTGCCCTGTTGAATAATTTCCTTCACCAGTTTCAGCTACTTGAAAATGTCTTCACTTTTTTTTCTCAGACCACATATTGGCTAATAAGGTGAAAGGTTTAATTCTTGTCATGTTAAAATGAGTCATTAATACAGAAGTATTTTTAAAGGCATTTTCACTGCAACTAGTGTTCAGATGATGTCCAAAGAACATATTTTGGTTTTTGTCTCTGAATTTTTTCCTTCTGAAACTAGTGCTCCATCTTCCAAATTCATTAATTAATATGAGATTTACCTTTAGGTTTCTATAATAAATAGCTGGTTATGTGCCTAACCATTTCTTCTACAGTCTTTTATGATAAGGTCCAACATTTCAAATTTTTTTCATCCTGATTGAGAATGAATTTCTGAACTAAGCATTTATTTGATGAAGTAAATTTACATGATGGAATTCCATACCTTATAGAGTATCCTTCTGATACTAGATTATGGGGGAACTGTAACAAAACTATCCAGAATTAGAATAACTGTAACAATAGGAGTCTGATGATTCAACTAAAAAAAAACCCTCTTTTGGGATTAATCTCATGTGTTTTTCTCATTTTGAAATAAAATATTTTATTAATTTTCCCAATTCTCTAATGAAAATTGTTTTACATGCAAATTAAAATGCGACTTTCTTTTTCCTTTTAATCCATCATTTCTGCCAGCTACTTCTTTCTTTCCTCTCACTTGAGTAACAATCCAAATTCAGGAACACTTCTGGCTGACCAACACTGCATGTTTCAAGGAATAGTTCACCCACTAAATCTTCATTAGTCTAAAATATGTAATGTTAGTGTACTTCTAAAGGAAGTCTTGTATTGCAGGGCTGATGAAATTTCTCTTAAAACAATGAGGGAGGCCTAACACAGAAACAAAGTACTCTAATCTGTTAATTAAAGCTTTGTTTCATCTTGCTCTTGAAAAATCTAATTCAGACTTCTTAGTGTTTAGATACTCTCAGCAAACTCATTTTCATTCAAATTTGTGACTTAAATCTTATCACATTAGTAGAGTGTGTTGATTTTCTCTTTGATAAATAGCGATTTTCTGAGGAGGAAAAGGTTTTTAAAAAGGGGCCTGCTTTTCTCTGTACATTTTTCCTGCTATGTGCAAGTAATTCCATTGCCTCTGTTACATTATTGTGAGATCTAAGTGAAATAATAACATGGATTCAATTTGTTTAGAATATAAGCAATATATTCAGAAGATTTTATAACTTTTTTTCCCTGAAGCACATAAATGATATTTGTTTTTACCAGTGCCACAGCTAAATCAGTGATCAAAACCAATGATCAAATTATATTTGTTAGAAAACTCTCAGTGGAGAGAGGATGAGAAAATATTCACAGTATTTTCTATCACATTCTGTCATTCTAGCTTCCTAAAAATCTGGCTCACACATACATAATTGATGCCCATCTTTGCAGGTGATAAAATCTCTTCTAACATCTTCAAGGTTGTGCGCATAATGAAAACTGAAGACTCTGCTTAGCCAACTTCACGGCAATCTTATCAGGAACAAGAAGCATCTTTGAAGATGGAGAGGAATAAAAAAGAATTCTCAAATTCTTAAAATAAGATTTTTCCTCTCTGAGTCAAAACATGTAAATGCTTCAGGCATCTTATTATTCCTACTCAGATTTTTTCTAGGTTTCCTAGATGGAATAGTTGCCCCTGTCACAAATACATTTGCAATCATGTTAACATCTTTAAAAATCTCAATATTAAGTTATGAAGAACTTTTCTATAGTCTTTTCTATAAATGCAATTCTTTCTAAAGATGCTGAATCACAAATATCTTCTTCCCTTCTGTCCCTTTTTCATTATTTTTTGACCATTATTTATACTTCCTCATCTAATTCCCTTCTGCTACAACATCTAAAAGTTTTGAATCTTTAAAAAATGTTAAAAGTAATAAAATATAAATGACTTCTCAATATATATTAGCTTTTTATCTGTTTTATAGCTTGTAATTTTCAGGGTGTTTGGATGAAACTAATCTTCTTTCATTATTATCACAGGAGGATGCTGTGAATATGTAGTTTTAATTTTTGTCTGATTCTTTTTAATCTGTCTCCAGTTGCCCCTCATATCTGCCATTCTGTGATATAGAGTATATTGATAATCCTTAATAGTCAACACATCCTTTTTACTTTCCATAATACCCTGAGACAGAACACTGAGAAGTAACTTTCTGTCTGAAAAGTGCCATTGTTTTAAATGTGATACTGTAGAAAAAAACAGATGCTATCAAAGTCCTTGAATGTTGTAGCTGGACACTCAATAGCTGACCATTTATGTCACAAGATTCTACTTCCAAGTGGTTAAAATTAAGTCTATTCAAAGTAGAAAATAAGTCAGGAAATATAATTTTTTTCTAGACTTCCCTGAATCACTAATGGAAAAAGATTGTCAGTTTTGAAAAAGTAATTTTGAAAGGAATGGTGCTGGCAAAGTCTTATATGACTGGTATAGGCGAGGGTGTATCACTGAATGGCCCCATACTTGCAAGGCAACAGCTGTTAAAAAGCCTTTAACTCAGACTGCAAGAGTAAAGGCTTAGGATGCATCGAATTTTCTCTTCCCTTTGCTCCCCCTGAGCTGCCCCTCATGTCAGTTTTATGTTGGACTGATATTGTGATATCTTGCTGCAGAAATTTTTTCAGTCTCTAAACTGAAAACAATTAAAAATATGATAAAACCATTTGTTGTCCATTTATTTCTACATCACTAATGACCCAGGACATTAGTCAAATACACACAGTCCAGCTGTTCATTTTACTGCTTGGAATGGTAGTTGAAGTCAATGCCATATCTGGTATATTAGCTTGTCAGCTCTAGACTGCAATCCAGTTTTTTTGTAAATTACAGATTAGCTGATTAAAGCCAATGCAGCATGAAGACAAAAAACTAATCCTTTAATAAACAGACAAATTAAAAAAAAAATCTTGTGAATATTCTGATTAATTCTTTGTGCTTGCCTCCTCACTTGGGGTTTCGTATCTCATTCTTCACCTTTTGGTAAATATTTCTTGCTCTGGAATTTATGTCTGGTCTCTGTAGATTCTCAATTTGCAATAAACTTCAGTGGACTTGACTCCATCATTAGTTGTTGTGTCTCACATGCTGCAACGGGTCTTTTTCTTCATGACAGAAGTTTTCTATGTTTCTGTGTTTCTGTATTATAATTAGGGCTATGAAGGGAAAGCTGAGGTGCACTACAGCAAAAGAAAGAGTATCTGTGCTCTGGGTATGTGCATCTCATTGAAATCAGTGCATATGAATAAAATGAAAGGGAATTAAAATCCTCAGGGAATTAGAATAGCCAGAATGACAAATAGCCAGGAAACAAAAAAAACACCAGGCTAATGGCAGAGAATCTACTCCTCAAATGAACAAATATATCTAAGTGAACATTATAAAGACAGAGTGCCACAAGGAGAGAATTTGAATTACACTACTACACTACACTATTGGTCACAAATAAACAGGGAAGGGTCAAAATTAGCATATCTCATAGCAGGATCACAATTTCTCTTAAATAGTTTCACCTAGGTTTTAATTGATTCCAGTTAAGATGAAATGTTCAGGTTGATATTTTTGTAAGTTTACAGACTACAGGTTTTTACTTTGAAATTGGTACATAACATTTCAAATTTAAATTTTTTCTTTAGAGAACTGTTTTAAAACTCAATTTTAATAAAATAGAAAACTTATTTTAAAAGCTTGGGATGAAAATAAACATCCAGAATTTTCCAGGTCTACAATTCTGTGAGAGGATTAGTATTTATTTCTTGCTCTTTCTATTTTTAGTTTTTTTTTCTAACACTACCCTTGCTACTTTAAGGCTTTCTTCAACAGTGAATAGTAACTGCAAAAATTACTACTACTTTAGTAGGTTAAAAAGACGAGTGCAGCAGTTGCCTGCTACGACCTCAAGCAGTCAAAAAGCTCCGGCTAGTGCTGCCTTTGTAAGGCCGTAGCTGCCACGTGTGCGGGCACTGCAGGGTTATGGCGTTGCAGAGTGCCCCGGCGTGGGTAACACAGCTTCAGTAGCTTCACGCTGAGAGGAAGCGAAGGGATAAGAGAAGGACACTTCACTTGCAAGCCTGAGAAGTTTTATTCCCCCATGCGTGGTTGGAGTGAATCGCCCTCAGCACAATGCAAGGCAAAATGCCGACGGACAAAGAACTTGCAACAGATTAAGTAGGGGGCGGGCAGACAGGGGTGGAAACCTGCCTCGCCCTATGGGGACAAACAACAGGGGAGTGACTTGGATTATAACAACTTGTGGCAACATAACAGAGGTGGGTACAGCGTTCTGGGACAAATAGCAGTGCCAAGGTGAGGTGATTGATGCAGAACTTTCATGAAGAAGCAGGGAGTGGTTACAAGATTGACACCCCAACAAGGAGTGACAACCCCTGACTGACAGAACCTTGTAAGGAGAAAACTGTGTGGGGTGAGAAGATTCAAAGGTTGGAGTGGCAAGAGCTCCTGTGGTAAACAACTTGGAGCAAACCACTGTGAGGGAAAATAGGGGTACAATGAACAACCTAACTAACATTAATAAAATCCCTGACTAAACCAACCCAACCTACAACAGACCAGTGCAGTAATTAGTTCATTTAAACATTCAGTATGGTTTCTAGAAAATTTTCAATCAAAACTATTATGCAAATTTCCATTATTTGCTTGATTTTTGCCTACTTTTCCATTTTGTAACAATAATTTCCTCTGCCAAATATGTCAACACTGAAATCTGGAGATCTATTTTTTAAGCTCTCTACAAACAAAAGCAGAAGGAAGGTAAGAGTTTCCTAACATTCCCAGGTGCTAGGAGAGAATGTTCAGTGGGAAGAGTTATTTGTTCGTTTATGTGGGTGGATTAAGGGAGGATGAAAAACAGGGAGTCTCTGCGTGTTCCTCCTATACTGCATTTTAAAATTAATAACACCTACAAATACTAAAGAGGAAACAATGAAATTCATCAAAGCAGAGCAATAAATATATATGTGTGTACAAATACTTATATAAAAATTCAAATACATGATAATACTTGTGATTGCACAGAGACAGATTCATAGGTTAAGTAAACCTGCTCCTCTGCTGCCTGTGCTTGTTTGACAGGTATCAATTAGTATTAAAGTATTGAGTTTAGTTAAAAGAAGAAGTACCACTGATCTGATGCATGTCTCATAACTGGATAACTCAGGAAGCTCCGAGAACTTTATCTGACCTGTAATGAAATTTATATCAGGAAAAGGTATAGATTTACTCTATAAACTCAATTTCTGCATGCATTCTGCACCTGTTTCTGAAATAGTACGTTCCTCTTAGAAGAAAATTCATAGTATTAGCATAAGGATTATGAAGTTTCAGAGAAATGCTGATAAGAGTACTACAGTGACAGAAGGCATAAATGTCACAAGCAATATAGAATTAATATTTTCAAAATTTTTAAATCATTACTTCACTTATTACTATTTCTTACTTCTTACTTATATTTTTAAGGGACAAAAAGAATGTATTCTGAACAAATATTATGCTCAGGAATTCTCATCAATCTTGGTGTCTTTAAAATTCTAGAAATTCATTTTTTGGGTGGTTTTTGTGTTTTGTTTTGTTTTTAAGAATAAGAAAATCCTTTTAGTTCAGGTTTAATTACTGACTTTTAAGTAGTATTTTTTTTCTTTCTCTTCTGATTAGCAAACTTGATTTCATTCAAATTGTAAACTTCAGCCCAAAAGCACTAACTTCCCTCATATCACTGTATAGTCATTTGCAAATGATCAGAAATTCCACTAGGTAATTCAGAACAAGAAAATAATTTTAGATTTTTTCTTTGTATTACATCTGACTCTCAGCAAGTCCTATGGAGACAATTCTATGAAGTCATCTTGTATAGGATAAAATTAGCTTTTGTGAATCCATCTTTCGTGTCTGCTCTCTTGGCTTCACCTGTGGTTTTTGTCTTCTCTCAGTTCCTTTTTCCTGGGAGTTCTCTTCTACAGTAGGTCAGGTTAAATTCCACTTGTTTTTTAAAAGCCATCAGAAACTTTCGGTAACCTCCTATGCTACTCAAAACTTTAAATCAAGGAAAGCCAAAAATGTACTTCAAACTCTTTCTGTCTCTACTTGCAGAGATGTGGGAGAACTGAAGTTGTTTTCTGCTCCTCTGAGATCTTATAACCAGGAGAAGGAATATAAGGAATGTCTTTTTTTTTTCTGCCTTAAAAATAATCAATCTTTCTTTGAGAACATAGAAGGTCAGTGTCTGTCAGCCTTATTTTTACTGATGTGGTGAGAAATATTGGATTTCTAGCTCAGATATAATTATATTCTTAGCAGGTAACTTGGTTTGAACCTCTCTTCTTTGATTCTGAGTCTCCTAAATCATTAACCTTTACTAATTGTCCTCTGGAGTTCTCTACAGAGTCCTTGACATTGCTCATTGTTTCCCATATATTTTCACTTGTGTCACAAATGAATGATTTAACTGATTTAAAAAATGTCATAGAAAAATATTCTGCCTTTGTGGAGCAGGAGAAAAGGGGAATTAAAAACACCATTGTTTTTCTGAGTATTTTCTAAGTTTATTTTCCACTTGGAGCTGATCATTGACCTGGAGGCCAGCCTGTACAAACTGACTGGGCTTGTGGTCACACTTCTCAAGCTTAACCCCTTCTTGAGCAGCTGGGCTACACCTACAGCACTTGGCCTTGAGTCTCCTTGAGTCCTCTGTGGCTCCAAAAACATGTTTGCTTTTCTATTTCACAGGATCTAAAATAATATGATTGTGTCACCATTGTGGTTACTGTAAGAGCGGTGTTTCTCTGACTTCAAAAGAGCAGTATGACAACACATGGGGGAGTTTGGGGGTTCAAAGCCTGCTTGAACTGTGCACAACAGCTCAGAAGGTTGATGGGGCCAAGTCCCAGCTACAATTCATCTAAATTTCACAATGGGAACTGCCTTCATGTAGGCCATTCACAGAAACAAGAACATATTTCAGAGGGAAAATGCTGACTAACTTCAAAGCAGCAAACTTGCATTCATGCAGCATAAATGGTGAGGCTACCAAGACCCAGGGATCATCTTGGGAGATATTAATTAGCAGTGTAAAATACCTACTGAGAAAGAGGAAAAACACTTGTAGTATAGAGTAAGAAAGATAAAAGATACAAAGAGAGCAAGAGATCTTTACTTCTGATAGGTTTCCATAAAAAATGAAAATACTAAAGAAATTACATAAAACTAAATGTTAAATAGTATTTTTTCAAATTCTTAATTTAATTTAATTTAATGTAACTTTACATTAGACTGAAAAACTTTAAGAACTATTATTTATCTTTTAAGAGACATTTGTGTAAGACAAATGTTTAACTCCGATTCAAGAGGTATGTAATGTAAATTTTATTCTGGAATATTAGGAATCTGTGCTGTTCAGCCTGTCCCTTTGTAGTGCTTGTTACTCATTTTAAGGTCATATTTTACAAATTATGTTGACACTTCTATTTTTGAAATTAGCAGTTTTAAATAAATAGTTTATTTCTGCATAATAAAAGGCAATGTAATACAAATCTTTGATTTTGATCCAGAATGGTTATATGCATTAACTGTAGTAAATTTTATTAATTTATTTTTGGTCAACAGTCTTGGTAGAAACTAATATTTCCTTTTTATTGCAAAAGAATAAATGTATGTTCTGTAAACATACAGAACAAGAACATGCAGTGGCTATCCCAAGTCTAAAGAATTTTCTTAGGACAATGCTTCCCATTCAAAATTAATAAATCTTCTGAGATACAGAGTATTTCAACCACTAAGTTTCGCTACACTTCTCTGAAGAAAATATTTATTTAACTTTTACCCATTTATTCCACTTTTTCATTATATATCCTCTTTTTGCCTTTGGTCTATGACTTTAAAAGATTTAATGGAAGCATAAAGTCATTAAAGTAACACAAAAAATGGAATTTCTGCTTCTTATTCTTCATTCATAATTGCAAATAACAGTAAGACAGTATAAACACACATAAACATATTTAAATCACAGTACATGTAGAAATGTGTATATAAGGCTTCCAAACAGCAATTGGATTTCAGCAAAGCATTTGATACTCTCTCACAGGATCCTTCTGGACAAAATGTCCAGCATTCAGGTGGATAAATACATCATGTGATGGGTGAGCAACTGGCTCATGGTTTGGCCACAAATATTTACAGTGAATGGGTTAACATCAGACTGGTGACCTGTCACTGGTGGGGTTCCATAGGGCTCCATCCTTTGCTCTGTGCTCTTCAGCATCTTCATAAATGCAGGACTGGAAGGGGGTACTAAGCAAGTTTGCAGACAATACAAAACTGGGAGGAGATGTTAACTCCCTCAAAGGCAGGGAGGCCCAGCAGAGAGACTTTGACAGATTAGAGAACTGGGAAATCACCAACCATATGAAATTCAACAAGGGCAAGTGCTAAATCCTGCACCTGAGCTGGGGCAACCCTTGTTATGTGTACTGACCAAGGAATGAGAGGCTGGAAAGCATTGCCACAACAAGGGACCTCTGAGTTCTGGTTGATGGCAAGTTGAACATGAGTCAGCAGTGCCCTGACAGCCAGGAGGGTCAGCTGTCCAGTGGTGCATCAGGCACAGCAACATCAGCTGGGCAAGGGAGGGGATTGTCCCGCTCTGCTCTGCACTGGGCGGCCTCACCTCAAGTGCTGTGTGCAGGTTTGGGCACCACAACATAAGGTATTAAGTCATTAGAGAGTGTCTAAAGGAGGGCAACAAAGGGTCTGGGAGGGAAGCCTTATGAAGAGCAGCTGAGGTTATTTGGCTTCTTCAGCCTGGAAAAGAGGAGACTTAAGAGCAGACTTCATCGCAGCTACAACTTCCACATGAGGGGAAAAGGAGGGACAGACACTTCTCTGTGGTGGCCACTGACAGGACTCTAGGGAATGGCCTGAAATTGCATCGGGGAGGTGTGGATTGAATATTAGAAAAACATTCTTTACCCAGAGGATTGTTGGACACTGGAACAACAGTGAAGTGGTCACAACACTAAGTTGACAGAGGTCAAGAAGTGTTTGGATGATGCCCTTGGGCACATGATGTGACTCTTGGGGATGGTCCTGTTCAGGGCCAGGAGTTATACTTGATGATCCTCATGGGTTCCTTTCAACTCAGTATATTCTGTAATTCTGTAATAATCTTTCGACCCAATGTTTAGTGAATACAGCACTGCTACTTTTTGGTTGTAATTCTTACTGCTACATATAGGTAGCCACATTACAAACGTTTTGTCTTAAACACTTCATCTTAGTCAAAACTTAAATATGCTAGATAAAATATACAATTTTAGGAATTTGTGTTAAGTTCCATGACTGTCTTTCAGGATTTTCAGAGCAAAATGTTCAAGTTTATGTAAATCTACTTGTGCTATTTCCTATTACATTTCTAAGTTAGCCAAAGCTGATATGTGAGGCCCAGGTCTAGAAATCTGATGATTTGACTTCCCAAAAGGTTACTTACTTAATATATGTTTTAAAACTTGTGACAGCAGCTGATGCCTTTTCTTTCACTCTGTTTGAAAAACTAGACCTTAGGGGACAATAGATCTTGTGAACTATTTACACCTCATCTGCTGCTTTTAGAGATCCATCAGAAGCCTAGAGCAACCACACATTTTTCAGACTCCTTCTTTCTAACAAGGTTTAGCGCTAATCACAAACTTTCACATTTAAATATCTAGGAGATAACTTGGGACCCATTATCTTCAAAGATTTGTTCAGGTAAAAATTCACCCAAAATAAATCTGGGTGAAGGAAGTAAAAAAAGTAAGTGAAAACTATGTTTAAGTTTTATGTTATGGTTTAATGTGTGTATCATTCACAGTCGATACAATTCTAAAAAAAGGCAAACACTACTGTCATGTTAAATCTTAGAAGTTACTGACATTATGTAGTCCATGTGCCATCTACATGTAGATGTCTCCATGTAAACTGCATATTTAAGCTCCTGTTACAGCCAACGTAAACCTTTTTTTTTTTTGTTCAGTTACCCAAACAGTGGGAAATATATACATATATACATATATATACATATATATATGTGGAATATATGACACAATGTTGGAAATAATCATGCTTTCTGTAAGGTCAGATGAAGTTCAAAAAATATATGTATGCTAAGGCATCTGAAATGCCACTGAGCATTTATGTTTAGTCTTGTCCTTGTATTACAGGTAATTTAAATGCCCAAGTGCAGGTGTCTACTTCTGTTCCTGACCTCACCCCATACTGTCTGTTGAATTTGAAGTCTGTTCTTACACTGACTTCAATACACATATGTAGATCCAAATGTTAGTCAAAAGGGTTTTTTTGGGGAAAAAGTGCTTACTTTGCCTTCTTACAATCTCAGCAGTGTAATGAAGATACAACAAGTAGTTGTTGCCAACTCAATTACAACAACGCAAGAGTATACAAAGGGAGGCCTCACTCTTAACAGACTTCAACAAACAATGCCAACAACAAACAGACACAAGTAACAGAAGGAAGACTCACAAATAGACAAAACCCTTTCAATTCCTAACCCTTTTCTTTGGTGTTACAGTCATCCAATGTTCCTCGGGGTCCAGAGGGAAAAAGCTCCTGGGGTCAAGCAAAATAAAATTGTGTGCGCTTACGGTGGAGTTACACCAGTACCCCACAGTCACAGCCAGGAGAAGTGTGGTGCCTGTGGCCCTCCCAGGCTAGGCCATGACTCTGGGCTCCCTGGGTTCAAAGAATGAGAAAAATTCTGTATAGCCATAGGTAACATTGAAAAATAGACTGAAATGGGAAAAGCAATGTGTTTATTAATGCTCAAACCTGTTATTTCTTAGACTGGAAGTCCATTATAACCATGATGAAATGTAGCATCTAAAAGAATTATAAATAAATAAAAAAAAAAAAAAAAAAAAAAAGCAATGTAACATAAGGAAATAATGATTCAGGATAATTGTCTCTCTAGAGTAATCTGCAGAAAAAGTGTTATAAACTAACAACCAGTTCATCAGAAAATAAAACATATTATTTAAATTTAAGACCCTATATCTGGTGAGAATCTTGCAACATCACCAAAATATATATTTCAACTAAACACACTAATTTATTTGGATACTTCATCCAAGTGTTTTTATTAAATGATTCTTTTAGTACTGTATTTTAATATCATTTATTCAGTATTGCTATACTTCAGACTATTTTTTCCATTTTATTTAATTTATTCAGTGTATCTCTGAGTTGAAATCCTTGATGATCTTACAGAAAAGATAGATCAGGAGTTTTAATACAGTTTTTCTCCACAAGACATTTTGCTGGTTTCAAGAAGCTGTAGAGAATATCACTTACAACATGACCTTTATCACCTGAAGAAGTTAAAGTTATAATGAGGTTTCCCAAGCTATTTGCAGGAAGTGTTATGGACTTGATCTGATATATACACCTGAATTTTACTGACATCATGCTATTTGGGATTCTGAGATGACATTTTAAGACAAATCTTTCCTCATGACCTTCTCAGTTACCAAAAGTTTAATTCCGTTTTTATTTCTGTATAGAATTTACAGTGCACCAAGTGATACTTGGCAATTAAAAAGCCATTTGACTCCAACTGTCTTCAGGACTGGGTGCCAAAACCTAAAATGTCTTTTGATGTTTTTTTCTTTGCTTGAACTGGCCTTTTCAATAGATTGGATTGGACTGTTCCGCTCAAGAATTCTGGTCGAGGCAGGGAAAATTAGGTCTTGTGTCAGAGTTATGGCCTTAATAGCATTTAAAACAGCCTGTTTTGCTTTCCTAGGGAGTAAAATCCCTTAACACATTTTTGGTCCCCCAAGGGGACTGTCACATTATGATGTGTTCTGCTATCTCCTTGACAACTGAAGAAACAGATCTTGAAGTCATGACAGGTTCTTCTGATTGGCACTTGAAGAAAGTGTAATTTGACATGGGGAAGAAATTTTGTTATTTTTTTATGACTGTACAATCATTGCCACAGTGTTGCCTGTGTAATAAAAGTGCCTTCAGAAGATCTGCCCCATTATACTTTTCTCATAGAAACATCAATCAACTATGAACAAATAAGCACAAAAAATAATAAAGCACAGAGAAATGAATCCCCAAGAAAAGCTTCCTGTTTTAATTGGTCAACTTAGAATAAAATTCTCTGCAATCTATTCCAGGTCTGTCAACTCCCACTAATAGATACTCAACCCTTGCAGAGATTCCTTGGCATATTATTCTAAAAATAAATAAATAAGATGAAAAAAGTGTGTATTTTTAATTTTCAGATTTAATTTTAACACACATTTTAAAAAAATACCTGAACAAGAGACCAATGGAAAGAGAAACAAATGTTTATATTGTTTAGACTTAACAATAGTGAATATGTTTAATATGGTATTGATATGGTTTTAATATTTTTATTTAATCAGCAAATCCTGGTGAAATTCTTGAAGGAAGACCAATCACAACAGAAACAAGAATTGGTTTTGCAGAAAAGCAAGGAATCTGCTTCAGGAAGACTGTCTATTTCATTTAGAGACTTCTGCTTTGGAGAAATAGAGAGGAAGGCTTGATTAGTAAGAAAAACAAACTCACAAACTGAAGACTGCATAACTGGGCAGCTTTTATGCATGACCCACTGCTGGTTAGCTATGTACAGGTTACAAAATCCAGAAAAGAGTATGTGCTTCAGTCACAAGTAAGCATGGAAAAATCTGATCTTTTAAAAAGAAAAGAGAAAAAGTAAGATTTAAGAATTCTGTTCTTCCAAATTATGCAAATTGGATTAGCTGCCATTAATTTCTGTTGACGATTCAATACTTTGATCAATAAAAAGAAATGCAATCTTTGAAATAATTAATATATAATATTGTCTATTGAAAATAATTTTCAGTGGTAAACTAACATCACTAATAGATGTGTTAATCAAACATGAATGATTTTACTAGGCAGTGATATTCATCATCCTTAAATATTGTGGGGGTTTTAATTTTTTCATATAAAATTCATGTCAGCATGTCTGACTATTTATAATTTTATGAAAAAATATTGTTTCAGAGACATTTGTATTTGTATTTCAATCTTCCAGTTTATGAAGAAGGTAAGTTATTTTATCTATATCTATATCTATATCTATATCTATATCTATATCTATCTATCTATATATGTATCTACATCTATATCATCTATATCTATAACTATCTACATCCATCTATCTGCATACATCTACATATATATATAATTAATTTAATAAAAATATAATTATTAGTCTTTCATTTTATGAGTTTTGGAACCAAATCAGTTTGAAAATAATCAGACAACCCAAGAATTTTGTGACTGACTTTAATTTTTTCCAAATACCACTCTTTCACTAAAATCCACTATACAAGTCAGCAGAGCTGTCATGTTTTATTTGTGTTAAGACCTGGAATACATAAATAAGACTTTTGCAGTGAAGAACAAGGTAATTTGACAGAACATGATAGAAAACTATCACAACAGCTTCCTGAACAATTTTTTTTTTGGCCTGCTAACTTACCTGATACCTTGTGGGAAAATATAGAAATTAATGACATTGTATGGCATTATTTATGCACAAATTATTTTAGGATTGAATCCTTTGTTATGAAAATCTATCAGGTTTTCTTTTGTGTGTATGTATGTAAGAAAGTACTCATAAATAATTTTATAAAGAGCAGGGATAAGGTACTGAAAGACTTGATGGACAGTGCTCTAAAAAAGTCGTATTACTCTGAGTTGTTCTCTGAGACAGCTGGCTCTTCCACTCCTAATTACTACCTTACAGAAAAATCATCTTATCTACCTGCTATTCTTGTAGGCTGCTGGCTGCTGTACTTCTGCTCAGTGTCCCACTTTTCTATTTATAGGCTTGGATATTTTTCTTTCTCTTTCATGCTCTCCCATTTCATCACACCTGTCCTCTCCACAGGAGTAGACTCCCATGTATGTGCTCAGAAGGGTGTATGTACATTACTTTATGGGTTGGAGCTTAGATCTGTACAGATCTGGGGATCAAACAGAGAAGTGAACCTGAACTGCAGTCAAGTATTTGCAGGTGAATAACAAAATGACTGACTTTTCTGCAGAAAGAAGGATCCTTGTCTTCTTATATGTTTTATTACCTTTACTGTGTATTAGGTGCTCCCATAGGAAATAATATTACAAAAAAAAAAAAAAAAAAAACCCACAAAAAAAACCCAGACAAACAAAAAACAAAAGTCCTACCCACAAAACAAAACAAAAAACAAACAAACAAAAAACAAACAAACCAAAACAAAAACAAACAAACAAACAAACAAAAGAAAAACCCCACCCAGGTCTAATCTTTACAACTTTTATTAAGTGTGGGAGGATGTAAGTTGCATTGCCCACTTCAGATCTGTGTAAAAGCCTGTCTGTATGGTTGGAAAATGGGGTCCTGTTCCTCTTCCCCTCCCATCCAGACATGCATTCCCATTCCCCTGGTGACTTTGCCCCATGAACTAGCTCAGTGTGTGAGCAGATGTGCAGCTGCAATACTGAGGGAAAGGAAGGCCAGGAAAATCCCTGTGAATGTAAACTACCCATAAGATGCCTTTTCTTGTACTGTCAATCCTGGGTTATATTTTAGGAATGGGTAACATTGTTATCTCATTTTCAGATGGCTCACCTTGTGCAAATTAATGAAAGTCATTGTCCTGCTCTACAGTTACTATGATTCCTTAGCCTTAAAGAAGATGAGTATCCTGCATTGCTCTGGCTTCCAGGACTATTTAAACTTTTACTATTTAGATTTCTATGGACATCTGATCCAATAGTGAAGGGATGATTTGATTTTGTTTTTCCTCCACAAATTTTGTAATGATGTTCTTTTCCCACCAAGTATATTAGAGTTTTATACCATATTATATATATATATATTGGTCCAGCATATGGATCAGTAATTTAGCTCTATTTTCTTCATGTCTTAAAGCACTACTTTTATCTGTTAGCTTTGAAGAAATCAGAGATAATTATAGAGATAACAGAGAATCTTTAGTTTTTCAGAATACATAACAAATTAATTTAAATTAATTTAACACAAAGCTCCACAGTTAAAGGAAATTGATGGCATTGCCGTTGATTTTGGTATGAATTAACTCAAGATATTAGATTCCTGCAATTTAATATATTGGTGAGGATCAAGTTAGCAAAAGCAGAGGATATCTCTTCTGCTTCTTTTGAGATTGTTTCCAAGTTTGATAATATTTATGGCACACTTACATTTTTGGACTAATAGATGTTCATTCTTGATTGAACCACAAAAGACTTCACACAAGTAGCACCTACTGGGGTCCTTATATCCATTGGCTGGTCATATCATTAGGCTTACTCAACAGAAACAAATTATCCAGAGGAAATTAGTAAATACAGAAAAACTACAGGGGATATTTCTGGGAATTTTACATATGTATTATAATGCTAGTACATTGGAAGTTTAAATACTCCTGTTATGTAAATGAAATATTTTTGGTAATATTTTTGACAATGAAATATAATTTTTTGACTTCCAAAAAGGAGATGGAAAGAAGGTCCCTTTCATATAGTCATATTTCAGAAAAACTTGAAGGAAATGGGAAGCATAAAACTCTCCTCTTATTCCAATCCTATTGGATTCACTAATATCCCTGCCCTGCACCCCTCCATATCAAATTTTCCTTCATTAAAATTTTAGCGTGATACTGTTTGCATCCATTTACATATGTAGAGCTCATTGTTTGTTGCTGGGTTTAAAAAACAAAACAAAACAAAACAAAAAAAACAAACCAATTTATTCTGTGAGAAATAAGAAATAAAAGACATTAAAATTTACTAGCAGATTATTTCTACGTAACTTTTGCTTGCATAATTTCACAATGGATATATTTTCTGCTTATTCTCCTAGGTCCTACAAAATTAGGTAGAAGAATACAGACAAATACCATATAGTATGTGTACATTTGTAGAAGAGACTGAAAACCAAAATCATTCAAAAGGTAGCAACATTTTGCTATGAATATTTGTAAACATTTTGAAATCTACCTCAGAGTAGAAAAAAAATCCAGACCAAATTAAACCCAAACTCAAAACCCAGTGTCACGTAAAAGTAGTTTTAAGAATATGCTGATTTTTTAAAAGAATTTCCAATTATTTTATGAAAAAAAATCCAAACCATGTTAAGTAAGATTATGCAAATGGGCACATACTATTTTTTTTCTAACTTGTTTTATTATAAGGGCAAAGAAATTTCTAGTTTCTCTCAGGAGCATTTCAGTTAGGACCAACAACCAGGAGGGACAGAGGAAAAATTAAGAAGACATAGATAAGGCTTACTTGCATCTCTGTAATGGTTCCTACAGAGTGCTTTAGCAGTGGCTAAGTTCAATCAGAATTTACAAATGTTTTTCAAGGACCATTTATAAGGTACTTTTTACCACTCTTCAAATCTTAAAGTTGAACAAATATCTTCTTGTTGATAAATTCGACCATTAAGTAAAGTTTTTTTACAAAACATTTCTCTTCACTTATCCTACCCATTCTTAGTTTTTTTCATGTCCTAGTAATGACTATTACTGAGTTTTCTTAGTTAACACCATCATTCTAGTATCATCATACCTACTTTTAATTCATGGGGATTTTGTTAAACTATAAAGAAACACACTGAAAGGAAAATGAAACAGAATCATTTCCCTTTTCAAGCTACTAGGCAAAAAATCTGAAAGTACAGTAAAAGTTGTGTCAAATCCCTCACCTTTCACACAAATAACAGTAAAAATAAAAACACTTTGAAAAATATAAATAAAGTATAAATGCCAGACTCTGTGGAAAGTCATAGAACTTAGGACAAGTCAGAAATTAAAAAAAACAAACAAAAAAAAAAAAAAAAAAAAAAAAAAAAAAAAAAAAAAAAACTGACAAGCTTTTCTTAATCATCCTTACTTATTCCACCTCATAAAAGAGAGCATGTGTCATAAATTATTTACCTAGGAAAGATTCCTGCCCTTGTGGAAATGGATGGCAATACATTATTTCTTTGGGTGTCATTCCTTATTTTTCCTTATTGTGTTTTTCTAAGAAGATCTCCAGAGATTGTCACTGGTCCCTCTCTAAAGAAACAAAGCAGAAAAAGCCACTTCCAAATGCTAGTGGGATTTATATAAAAATTTCTTTGATTGGCAAGAAATTTGCAGGCTTTCCTTTTCTCATCTTTTGTCTTCAAAAGAACAACTGAGAAAAAAAAAAAGTTAATAACTAGCAGATAATGCAGTCAGAAAGTAATCTTTCAAAAATGGAAGAGGCTGGACACATTTCTCCTACATGACTAGATATTTTTGGCAGTTGTGTGTGCCCCTTTCACCTTTATTTAGATGCATTCCCTCCTTATGACAGAAAGCTTTGGAAAGTAAATCATATAATAAAGTAAAATATATTTGCCAAGAGCATATGATAAGCTAGAAAATAACAGCAATCTTTATGGGCACTGTGGTTTTATCTTCAAGAACTTGGAAGAAAATAAATAAATTCACAAGAAGGGACAGTTATACATTACCAGAATCTTTCCTGTGTTTCAGCTATTGCCAGAAAACTGAGATGAGCTTTGCATTCACAAATGAAACACGACACAATCTTGTTTTGCATGGGCTTGCTTTCTGTAATGAAAGTTTTACACAGCTTTGCTTCATGAAGTAAAATGTTGATTGAAAATATTTGTGACAGTTGTGGGTAGTTAACAAAGTTGCTATTACAGTACTTCAATAAAATGTTGCCACTTTAAGTGCAAGGTACTAAACTGGTTGGAGTATACAGCAGCATTTTAGACACTATACTGTGTGTGAGCTCACATTTCATTAAATGAGTCACTTTTCTGACTGACACCCCATTTGCTCAGTGGAAACAGTGAAGTTATTTATTGGATTAAAAAATGAAGCCAAACATAAATTTAAATTCCTATATTTTGTGATAGCAAAAAATCTGGCTTGAATTTGCAGAGTATGAAAAAGCCATTTAAAATTAGTTAATCCTTCTGAAAAGGTATTGATTAAGAAGAGAAACTATAGTCTGATTGAACACAAATATTGTTACTATAAGTTTTATGACATTTATGTATGTCAATGGGTATAAAAACTCTAGATTATGAGAGATAATATATCTTATACCACAGCCATGTCAGGGCTTTTTCTTTATTTTTCACAGTTATTATTTTCTCAGTGTATTTGAAGTTATGCTTACAATGGATCAAATAAAATAAAAAATAAAAAATGAATATTTCAATAAATTCACATTTATATCATTGTTTTCACAGGCTTTGTACTCTTTAATTCTTTAGTGGTCTCACATTAAATCAACAATTTTGCAGATTTTCTTGCCTTTAGATATATTGAAGATTTAACTGACTCTAGCTAAAGAGTTTATTGAATGATACCGTATATTTTCTAAGCTCTTCTACACTAAGTATGCATTAAGAAAGTGTCCATAATTCAATCACATACATTGTATAGGAGCTGAAAAGTCAAGTAAGAGTCTGATCTATTCCAGGAACCTTGCATCTCCAAGAGACAGGAATTCTATAGGAAAGAAGACTTGCTTCTATCTTTCTGTCTTCTTCCATTTCCTTTTCTTCCTTTCCTTTGCAAGAACTACAAAAGTTCTTAAAGAGAACTAAAGAATAAAGGATACAACTGTAGTGGACGAGGTTAAAAGTCTGCCTGGGGTGCAGATAAAAGGAGTTTAATATCCTTGTAAGTTAAATGTGCATAACTAATCTGACAGTGTTACAGGCTGTGCCACAAAGTCTGTATAGTAGAGGTAGACTGGGGGAAATGGCTTGGAATCTGTGCCTTGCTGTCATAGAGCACAGCCCAATAGTAGAAAATTCTTGTAAGATCCATGCTCACATAAAACTTTATAAACTGTGTAAGGTAAAAAATGTGAATCAAAAATAGAGAGTCCAAGAAGATTTTTTTTCTTTTTCCTTCCCATGTTCCAAGCTTCTCTCAGAATAAACAAATAAATAAGCAAATATAAAGTGCAATTAAAGTCTACTTAATCTGAAATCAGAAGCTATGTTGTGTTTCATACAACTGCAATACGAAAATTTAAGTTCTGATTTAGATTTTTTTTCACAAAAAAAAAATCTGATAACTCAAAGCAAAGATTCAGAGACACTTGGACTCCGAAAAGTGTAGTCAAGGAGTCATATCATAGCTCTTTTTCAAGTTAATGAGAGACATTTCCAGCTAGTTATTAATTCTGTTTCAAAGCAGATAAATAATGCTAATTACCCCCAGGGTACAGCTGCACAGATTATTGACAACTACTAAAATGTGAGTTATGCCTAGATACTTACTTACTTTCTTATGCTGAAGTTAAAAAATGTTGATCTCACTCTAAGTGCTTTTCCTTTCCCATTCGTTTGTAAAATATGTGGGTTTGTAAAGACAATGTAAGGGTTTTTTTCAAATTCAATATTTAATTTTCCATCTCATTATAGGAAATCACATGAATTTTAAACTCTAACACTGTAAACACCCAAATATTTTTATATTACAAAGAGTTAAGTGTCCTTCAGCAGCCCACTACATTTATCTACTTTTATAATATTTCTTTATGGCTGACTTGCACCACAGAAAATATAAGCTGAAAGTTCCTCATAATAAGCATAGTAGATGAAAACCAAAAAAAAAAACAAAAAAAACAAAAAAAAAAAAACAAAAACAAAAAAAAAACAAAAAAAACAAAAAAAACAAAAAAAAACAAAAAAACAAACAAAAAAAAAAAACAAAAAAAAATGTTGAAAAAAAAAAAGAATAATCAAGTGGCAGGTCACAAAACCAGAACATGTATAATGTCTGTATTATATTAAGTAAATACTATTTCAGCTGTTTCTACAGTTTTAGTAAAGCTCACTAAACAACCTTGGAAATGAAAATCTTCAAGTTATTTTCCAAAGGCAACTGGAGTTCAACGCATGCTATGTAGTCCAACTGTTTAAAAGAAAAACAATTTTTTTTTTTAAATCAGTGTTCAATGTGAAAAAAAAAAAAAAGGAAACAAACATAACAGAAGTACTGTCACTGGAAAACTGATTTACAAGGTTTTGATGACTGAAGCATGTGGGTAAAAGCATCTGGTTGTAAATTTAATGTTTTGTTATACTTCTTTTCAGTGTCTGCCTGAGTCAAGCAGAATAAAATTTGTGACATCTCAAACAAAGTTGAAATTTTGACCAGATGAGACTAAACAATACTATGACAGGCAGGTGCAAACCCACTTTTCTACAAAGTGGGCATTTTGTTTTGAGCTACTTCATTATTGCTATTGGAGAAGCACTGCATTAATTTTTGAGAATTAATTTTTGAGAAATAATTCTGTGGATTAACTTCAATAGGCATTTTACAAAGAGGGATTTTCACTTGGCTTTCCATGCCTTTCATTTTATGATCTAATTACTGGAATAATGTATTGGTATTAACAAAGTTTTTTATTTTGATGAGCAATATTTTGTGGTTTCCTATTTTGTTTTCAACATCTTATGCATATGTACCTATGTGTTCATTACTTCTTTTTCCTTATTTATAATATAGAGTCCATGACCTGTCAGATGAATAGATAGAGCAAGTCCACCTGCTTTTGATAATTCAGGGAGGCAGATTTTGCCATCATCTTTGGAACAACCTGCTTACTTTATATTCCTAAGAATTTGAGTACCCTCTGTTTCTAGATGTGCTGTTTCAACTAGGCTATGTCTAGCCAGCAAATCAGACACTCCCTGAAAATGTTCTCATGCAATGGAGAGAAATATTACTCCTCTGAAATATTAAGATATCTGAATTATCTGCAGGCATGGTTTTGGACCATTACAGCCAGTATTTAACCAAACGGTTCCTGGATTTGATCTGGGAGCTGCATGCATCTGGTACCACTTACAACATATTGTTTGCAAGTAGTACCTTGATTTGGAGAATAATAGTGCTTAATTATATGAAAGCTTTTCATGCCAGCCACATAACAGTCCCCATCATATTTATTTTAGTAGTATAAATGTCACTTTATGTACCTAAGTAGGTTCATAAAGGTATTAGTAGATAACTGGGTTATTGCTTGGAGTCTAGATCTCTACCCACAGTTCAAGACCTTTTGAGACATCAGCATGTTCACATTTACATACACACATACTCTGTACCTTACAAAGACTTAAAAAATAGCCTCATCATTGAATCATATGGTTTACCAAGTCTGCAGATAACAGAGATCTACAGGAGTAAATAGATGAGATTGATTATAACAGTTGTTATTTTTTTAGTTGAAGTGGTTTGTAAATTTAGGTATTATGAAGTGACATGTCTAAGAATTTTCCCCTGACTATATTTCCTTAAGGATGGAAGTCCTAATTTTAAGACCAAACTGACAGCACAAAAGAACCTTGACTGACACTAGCCGACTGGTAGTCTTTACTATGATCTGAGTGCTAATACATGTTTAACAGCTGACCCATATACGTCAACTTGAATTTTATCTCACATCTTTGGATTTAAAATGTGTTAAAAATTAGTCCTATTTTATCCATTAATACTATGGAAAAAATATTTAGAGAAATTCATATTGATAGTTTCATCGTTAAACAGGGGCTTTTACATGAAGGACACATCTAGAAACACATATTAGGAGTCAAAATTAAAAAGCAGGTTACACTACTGTGAGAAATTCAGTATGACAAAATCTGTCTCAAAAGCTATAAAATATTTATCTGAATTTAAAAATGCATCTTTCACCTGTGTATTTTAAATACTAATAATGATTTTTCCCTATTTACAGTTCTATAAAAATGGAAATTGTTGATACTTTTTATTGCTGTAAAAGTTACTATTACAAATTTATTGGCATTAATGTTCAGATTATTATCTGAGATATCATTTTAAAATTAATTTAGAGTATTTAGGTGTCTGATGGCAAAGTGCAGTGGATGTATGGAGGTTGTATTTCGTGCAGATCTGTCGGAACCAAATGAACATAAAATATAAATGAAACTCATATTGGAAAAGATAAAAATACTCTGTGAAATACAAATAGGGAGAAATACTCTTTAGTTGGACATTCAGATAGGTATTCCATAAATGCTAGTCATTTCTTCTGGAAGGGTCAAGAGGGAGCATTTCTTACAATTCTTTCTAGAAGCTAGTTTGTATGGATAATTTTTCACAGTGCAGAATGCATTGATCAAAAAGAACTGAGTATTAATATTTGACATAGTAGAGAAAGTATTATAAATCAAATTTCCTCTGTTATTTTGAAGTAAATTCTCAAAATATGCTTACTTCTTCCACCTCTACTAAAATAGATCTCAATTTGTTAGATACTTTTCTGTCACAAGTTTTCCTATATTTTAAAGTGCAAGGATTTAATCTTAAAACAATTTAAGCAGAAAGGGGAAGGCTGGATCTGCAGTTACTTAAAACACTGGAAAACCTCTAAACATACTGGCTTGAATGTATTGGTGAGCCAAAAATATACATTCCAGGTCATGCACACTTCTTGTATGCCTTGATAACAGAAGATAAGAATAGGGATTACAGGCACAGACCCTTTGAAACAGGTCTTATCCTGAACCTTGAAAACTGGAGTTAAATTTAAGTCTGATATACAGAAGTTTAAAAAGTAAGGTTTCTAGCACTATGTTAATGACTCATAATGCTTTTCTAGTTTTTGTCTGTACTATGATTTCTGCAAAATTAGGAACAGTGCTTCAGATTTTCCTTTTTTTATTTCTCGTGTTCTTTCATATCACAATATTATGATACTTATATTGAATTGACAGATACAGTAGTAAGAAATAAGAAAAGAACATTTTATAGCTGTTGAATGAAACTAGGTGCTTGTGAAAATGTGATAACTATTGAGAAGAAACATTTGATGGTCTTTAAAATGCTTGGTACTATTGGAAAATAAAATTGGCAACTTATGTTTATATACTTAGAAGGCAATATACTAAGTCTGAACAGTTTTCTAGTAAAGAAACTGAATTTGAACAAAAATTACAGTCTTTAACTCTGTGGATACCAGAGACTTCCAAAAGTAAAATAGGTGAGATTCCCCTGTAATTGTGCTCATTGACATGCTTCTAAGTATCACCCCATTTCTGATACTCGAGAAGGATCCAGTGCCAGAGTTGTTGGAAGTTGTTTGAATGTCATTGCTCATTGTCGTGTGTTTAATGAAAACTTCCTGCCCTTGTGCTTTTACAGCTAATATAGGAAGTCATCCATGCTACAGGCAGTACAGAAAAGCTCCTGCTGCTTTTTAAAAGGGTTTAGCAAACACAGTATTTATGAAATGCTGAAATGAAATCAGCATATCATCAAGACATGCTTGCAACAGCTGAGGAAACCTTCAGGGAATGTTACTGGTTATAGCACCTTTAAAATGGCAACTTCTAAATTAAACTTGGCCTACAGGAGTTATCTTCAGCACAGCATTCTGGCATTCCCCCTTTGCTTTCTGACTGCATGGTCATTGACATTCTAGGGGCTTTGAAGGAGCGTTGTGTTGTGGGGTTTTGTTATTTCATTTTTTTTTGTTAAAGTAAGCACCTAAAACTACACTGTTGTTTGTTTTTTTCCCCTCAAAATAGGTCATAGCCACATGAATTGAAAGCAGATTTTTTTTTTTAAGAATGAACTACTTCAGGAGAAAAAAGCCTGTAATACAGTTTAGCATTAATATATTATTATCTCTAAACACCACCTGAAGAAAATGACACATTCAAGAAGCAAAATACTGTATTACTCTACCACAGTTTCTCAAAAGTGATACGAAGTCCTATACAAGTATACATATTTGCTGGTCTTAAAAAATGCTGATTTGTTTAATCAGGCAGGATAAGCATAGAACACTAAGCCGCAGAATCTAAAATCAATAACAAAGGAAATCATTCCCAGCTCATTTTAGTAGAAATGTGATTTGCACCAGAATGTTAAATTAAAGTCAGAAATGTGCTGATACAAACAAATTTTCCTTTTTCTAATTTAGTTCAGAGAAACTAGGACACATAAAAATTGTTCATGTACAATTTTTTTCAGAATAATTAAATAAAATCTATTGGTCAGCACAGTTAGAACAATAAAAAAGAAAACACCCTGACTCTAAGTTCAATTTACAGCCTTTTTTTACCCAGCTTGTCATCTTTATGGTGATATTTTTTTCCACTGTGGTGATGAACAGCTAGAACTGGCAGCATTCTGTGTCACCTGCTTGAAATTTTCTGTCTCTAGGACTATCTTTTGCTGACATATCTCTATTGTAAACGCAGGTGAACCCTGCGGGTGGGAAGGAATGATGATGTTTGACTCCAGTTCAGAAGGCTGAATGATTACTTTATTATAACTATACTATAATACATTAATATACTATTTAAAGGAGATACTAAAACGACAAACTTACTTGCTCTAACTACCATATCTAACTGACTCACAACTTGTGACCCTCTTCGTGAGAGTCCTGACATAGGTGGATCTGATTGGCCATCAGGCTCAAACAATCTTTACCAGAATCCAATCAAGTAATCACCTCAGGTAAACAATTCTCCAAACACATTCCACATGTGAAAAACAAGGAGCAGAAACAGAAATTGTTTTCTCTTTCATTCCTTTGTGCTCCTCTATGAAAAATCCTGAAAGAAAGAAGAATGTCCCTGTGACATATCTCAAATGTTTGAAGCCACATCTCTTCATGTACATTGCATAAAAATTCAGGAATTTTTCTAATTCATTCCTTTCACTCATATGGAAGAATAATTAGCTCCTTTATACTGGATTAGGGTATTAAGAAGTATCTTGCAATAAGTGAATTTGTCAGGGTATGAACCTATCATTTGGTTCCAGGGAGGCAAAAACCTTTACTCTCCATGAAATAATGCCTTGTTCTTGGTGGTTTTCAAGCTATGTTTAAGACACTTCTAAAACTGGATAAAAGGGACTTATGCTTTGGGATTCTCCTATAAATACATTACTTCTCTGAGTGGTGAACATTTCGAAGTGCATGAGAAGAAACCTACTTTGTCTTTTTCCTGAAAGAAAGAAGCCTTTTTTTCCCATTTAAATCTACGCTTTTTCTCAGAATATTCCTTTTCCTTCCTGCAATCAAAACCTAAATAAAACTGGGGGTTTGGTATTCATAAGTGAACTGTCCCCCCATCATATTATAAAACCCACATTGAATGCTGCTATTTCAAACAGATTTCTTTCCATTTCTCACTGAGGTGTAGAGGAAGATTTGGGATAAGCAATGAATGAGAAATACGTCATCTTACTAAGATAACTTGTAGTTAATTGAGGAATGTTATATTTGCTGTATAGTACAGCAACTATACATTAGACGCTTTGTTGCCAGGCATTTTGGCAAATCACTTGTAACATTGCTTTGTTACAATAATAATGGAAAATGCATAAATTATTAACATAAGGGTAAAGGAGTTCCTTGAAAAATCTCTTAGAATTAAATATTCAAACACTGTAACCAAGTGTAGACTTGGAAAATCATGTGTTAAATGATACAGCAAGGTAGGTTAGAATATCAATAATAATGCTCACTTGAGATTTCCTGAGACAGAGTTTGTATAACTTGCTATCCCTTTCCACTGCAGAGGGACACAAGTCACAGCTGATCTTTCCTATTCTATTCTGAGACTATATAGACATAAATTGCTTTGATTTTGGCAATACAGGTTCATTGAGTTAATTTCTGCATGTCTTTTTGCTGAGGAGAAATATAGAATTTTATGAAAATTTTAGGGTTACTTATTGGTGAATTGAACTGAAGGAAATACTCTACATTGAAGTGAATTTATCCAAACTCATTCTAAACTGTAATTTAAAAAATCGTATGTTGCATTAGCAAAAATAGCTGTTGATGGGATTAGAGCTTTATTCTGAAGTCAGCTCCAGCTTGGTCTGAGAGGTCAGTTTTTGCTGTTTGACTAATGATGATAAAATTTATTTTCATATGTTCTAGTTAATATTTCTTCTCAGTATTCTACTTTCCAAATATCAGGAAGTACCATTACCATCATAACTGCTGTAGTTCAAATCCTTAGGCCGAGGACTATACATACAAATGTGGGAATTCAAATATTGGAAGCATTTGCTTGTTAAGGGAATGTTCAACTGTTGTAGGGTAATACACCTTTTCTTTTTTATTGATTTTGACTTCTATTAGGTAGAAACATTCTCACTCTTCAATCTTTCTAGAACAGATCAATCAAAAAATCTGTTTTCTGGAATATTTTCCTCACCATTCACTTAATTTCTAAATCACTATTGGAAGTATTTAACTACATGAAACTAGCATATAACCTCAAAATCCCTTATAATTAATCTTTTGGTATACTGGAATAGAATAATGATAGTCTATTTTTCCGTTAGGTATTCTATATACTTTTGGACAATGATTAAATATATAATCTTTATCTACAATTATTCCTTTTTTGTAGTACTTTCTTGTGTGGCACCTTGCCACAAGGTTTTCGAAAGTCTACTAAAATTATGTCACTGTTGTATCTTGACTTAGGTTTTCTTGGAGAATTCCTAGGAATTCTCACAGACTGATACAATTCCCTTCTGTAGAAACTACAGTGATTAGTTCCCTTTGAAGGTTCAAATATACAGAAGAATGATTAAAGGAGAATAGAAAGTTGACAAAAGATCTTTTTAATGAGACTAAAAGAACTTTTTTTTTTTTCATTATCAGACTACTTAGAGGTAATTAAGGAACTGGCATCTATAAATTGGAAAACTCCCAAGCTAGATTAGCATATTAAAATAATATGCTACACAAAAGTCAGAAAGTAGTACCAGGAATTTCTTAGTGTCTTATGTCATTTTTTATTACAGGTAGGCTTTTCCCTCTTCTTAATAATTGCCTTTAAATCCTTAATTTTTAGTGGCCATTTTTGTCTGGATGTAAAAGTGTTAGCACACAGCTTTCTAGGAAATGCCAAGATGAAAAAAATATACCTAATTGTTAATAATACATTTAAAAATAATGAATATTTACTTGTATTTCAAAGAGAAAGACTTAGAAAAAAGATATTATTACTTTCCATCTAACTCTGAGTGGAAATTTTTTCCCAAAATTTTGATTGATGTGTTCTGGTCATCCACAGTGACCATCTGAAACTGCATCTTAATAGTTTTTACAATCCAACTCAGCCACAAAATTTTCCAAAATGTTATCTGAAAATAGGACAGAGGAGAGAAGCAACTTATGAAGTAATTACAGGCAAACATGTATGAAAAACACGAATGAAGGAAAAAAAAACACACAGTAAGGAAGGCTCAGAGTTGTCAGAATGGCAACAAAAAATCCTACTCCTTCATAGAGTATCAAAACAATTAATTTGGTTTATCAAGGCAAGTCAGAATTCTTTTTAACCTTTCCTCTATAAATCTGTACACTATTGTTGCTCTAGTACTCCAAGAGTCCTGTAGTTTTTCTACTGAATTCATTGAGCCTAAAGTCAAAGAATTGACAACGCTTCTCACTATGCATTGGTTATTGCTTTTTCATAATAAGCCCCGAAGAGAAAAGCAGAACTTAACATGTACATGTGGTTTATAGGGGATTCCTAGGTACAGAATCCATTCTCTGAAAGACAGCAGAGGCTTGTGTTTTGTATTATGCAGGATAATTTATTTCAGTCACAGTAGCAATCCAGAGGAACTCACCTTAATGTTTAGTCAATGTAAAACAAAATGGTTTCACTCAACTTAATTACCGGAAATATTCTGATTCGAGATGAAACAAGAAAAAGACTAAATTGAAAATTCCTAAATGTGAACCTTCTAGAGGAAAGCATAATATGAGAAAATCAGTCTTTTTTGTCAGCAGCTTTTTTGGTTTCCTTTTATTATTTGATCCATTTAGATATCCTCCATAAGCCTTCTTTAGGGTGTCTCTTACTGGTTCATGTGGCTTCTTCCTTCCTTTGGTTATAAATATTTCCTGGAGTATTAAGTTCATGTTGCACCCCTAGAGATGTGGAACACACATAATTATTTTCTATGATGATACCATCAAAAATATAAATTATTTTTTGTGTGCAGCAAAAAAAAAAAACCAAAATTAAAATATTTAAAACTAAGTTTTAGATAAGAGTACATTGATGATGTAAGTTTTGAAGATATTATTGGTGGCACTACTAATAAAATGTTATGATTAGTATTCCTAGAAAGAAAATAAAATTAATTTAAAGGTTGGAAAGATCTCAAAGAACAGATCAAATTTATCATAGGGTTTAAGAACCATCTGGGAAAGTTATACTTATCCAGTTCCACTGTCTTTGTTGTAGTCTTCTCTGACTTTGTAGATTTAATTTAAAAGATTAAGTGGGATAAATTCCATTGAAGAGAGAAATGAAAAAGAAGATATAATATCCCAAAAACTGAAACATGAAAAATAAACAACCAGAATAAATATTTTACCAGTAACAGTAAGTAATCATAAGTGAAAGGAAATAGGATATTAACTTTTTTATCATTAAAAAAATAGTATCAAGGATGTATTGATAGTTAGTAAGAACGTCCTTGTCTCCAAAATGTTAGTTGTCTTTCCTCCTAAAAAGAAGAAACTGCTGTGAAAAAATAATAGGTAGTTATCAAGTGTTTGAAGGACAAGTGAAAACTTCCAGTACTTGTGAGAGAACACATTTTGATGCTTCTGAGTGAAACTAATTATTTTTTAGTTAATGTGTATTACAGAAAATTAGGAGATGCAATCAGAAATCATGAGGTTTATATCCAAGAGTAAATGAAATTCAGAACTAGAAAAACAATTTATTTATTGCTGGTTTCCATGTATGTTAAAAAAGAAATTAGTTCATAACGATTCAACAGACTGTGATCCTTGCTAAGAGATGGCTCTTAAAATAAAATTCACATTGCTCTATATGGTATACTGCCAACAGAATGAAATCCATGTCAGCTGTAGTATTGCAATTTTTTATTAGAAAATCTATGAAAGCTTTACTGAGAATTTAGTTTTTGGAAGATTTTATGACCTTGAAATTCACACTTCTGCTCTTAGTTTTAAATAGATAATGGAATTTCCCTCAGGATATATTTTATATTATATCCAGTTCAGGGCAGAGAGGGAATTTGTAAAACAATTTTTGTCAATACTACTCCACTCACTAAATTTGAATAAATTTAAACCTTCCTATAAATGAATGAGAGTAGATTTTCTTTTTTTAGTACATGTATCATCAACACATTTATTACAGTTCCAAATGTGAAATTTTTATAGCCATTGTTAATGCTTGAACTAGAAAGAACAGAGTTTAACTGTTATAGAAAAACTCTATTTTTTATTTTAAAATATCTGTCATTTCATATCTATATTATAGAGGAATATGATAATGTCACTGTGAAACAAGCAAATTCTATTGATGTATTAATAGATATAAGAAAGGACTCTAGCGTTAGACAATTTACATGAGAGATGGAAGACAAAGGTTCAAACCTTAGTTCTGAATAGTCAGTGTAAATCCAGAAACTTTTATATTCAAATTCTCATATTTAGATCTCTATTTTTCAGTTATTTTATATGTAACATTGCAACAAAGACAAAATATTAATTCCTTTAGATATAACAGAAGAAAACTTTAAATCTCACAATATTACACGGAAGACCTTTTCTCTAACTGGAAACTTTGCTGAATAATGTCACACATCATGTCATTAAATTTATCAACTTGTCTTATTATTTAAACACACAGTGCCTTATCTGACCAAATATTGGACTTTCTATCATCTTAATTGACAGAGAAGTCCTGACAGGTGTAAATTTGCAGCTAGAAATAATATACAAAGAAATCATGATCAAACAAGACAAAAATTTCTAGAAATTTTCTCATGAAAATGCCTTCATTCTTGTATAGATTTTCATATACCACCAAAAAGAAAACAAAGACAAAACATGCTATGCATTATTAATCTAGGAAAGAGTGGAATATAAGTCTGCCCCATTATCAGTAATTTTGTTTCTGCATTAATAAAAATTATTCTAGCAATAAATTAAATGTAATGAACTGTACACATTCAATTTCTTAAGAAATCCTATGTCCTTTATCTTGTGGCATTCAATTTATAGCAAAGATATTTATATTTTAATGCCCTAACTAAATAAATCTATTCTGTATTTTAGGATAAAAAGCTTTAAACAGAGTGTGCACTGTTTCACTAGGAAAAGTTTTGTCTAGCTAATTCATTAATGAAAGGCACAAAGTTATAAAAACATGCTATTGTCATGGTTTAACCCCAGCCAGCAGCCAAGCCCCAGGCAGCTGCTCTCTCACTCCCCCACTAGCAGATCAGGGGAGATAATTGAAAGGGTACAAGCTAGAAAACTGTTGGCTGAGATAAAGGCAGTCTAATAGGGAAAGAACATAAGAAAAGCAAAAAAAGGAATTAATTTATTGCTTCCCATGAGCAGGCAGGTGTTCAGCCATCTCCAGGAGAGCAGGGCCCCATCACACATGATGGTGACTTGGGAAGACAAATACTATCATTCCAGAAGTCCCTCTCTTCCTCCTTCTTCCACTTTATATACTGAGCATGATACCATATGGTCTGGAATGTCCCTTTAGTCAGTTGGGGTCACCTGTCCAGGCTGTATCTTCTCCCAGCCTCCCATGTATCTCTAGCCCCCTTGCCAGAGTGGCAGTACAAAAAGTAGAAAAGGCCTTGGCTCTGTGAAAGCCCTGATGAACAATAACAAAAACATCTCTGTATTATAAACCCTGTGTTCAGCACAAATCCAAACCACAGCCCTGTCCCAGCCACTGTGAAAAAAATTAATTTTCTCCCAGTCAAAATCATCACAACCATTTAGAAGCTATGGGATTTTCGTGTTGACTTAAAATACTGTGTAAGGGTAAAAAGGGCTCCAGACTGCCAGCTTTTTTTTGTCTTATCTCATTTACCTTCCAAAGTCAGTATTCCAGGTATTTGTATTAAATGTATAAAACAGCCTTTCAGTACTCATGTATTTCTTAGCATTTTGTGAGGAAGATTTACAGAAAAAGCAAACTTTTAAACGTCAGCATAAATGAGAAGTTAAAGTGTTATGCCAAATGTGACAGCACTCAAAAATTATGTGCCTCCTCATCTGCTTTTCTTGTATCAGTATGTTAAGTGGCACTTTTTTCTTTCGGTGCATTAAATATTTTAATTAACTTTAAGAGCTGTTTGGCTGTGTTCCTTGAAAATAAAAAGAAATTTGTTTTCTGTATTTATTCAATATTTTTTGGATGAAAAGTTATGAAATCCTTGAAGTTCTGTTCAAATGAATGTTGTGTGACTTCCTAGGTTCTGGGAACACTGTAACTCAGTAAGTTCAGGGTTGACATTGTGCAAGTAGAACCAATTAAATGCTCTGTTCCACAAATGGTATTATGACTTTCTTGACCCTCAGCAAAACCTTCCTATTCTCTTCCATCCTTTCTTACCTGAGAAAAAGCAAAAGTAGCATCTGCAAATGCATGAAGGCAGTGATCCTGCTGTACTCTTCCAGCGAGCATTCTGTTCTTCTGGAGAAAAAAAGAAAGCCTCTTATGAATGTAATCTATTTATTCCTTCTGGGGTAAAGCAAAAGTTACTCCTAATCTGAAACTCTAACTGGTTTACAGTTTCCATGAAATGGCATATGTTTATTTTTCTGCTGTCAGCTACCTTAAGTTTCCAAACAATTTTATATCACCGAAAAAAATACACAGGCTTATACACGCTTATATGTTCTTTTTTCAAGGTGTGCAAGAGGCACAAGAAGTATGTATTTTATGACAGTTGGCCAAAATAATCTCCAAACACATTTATTTTTCAACTGAATTCCACTCACTAAAAGGCTCTGTACAACACCCTCTATGTAGCTGTTCACATTCCTTTAGTCAATTCCAGACATAGTCCAAACCTAATTCCTCATCAATCATGGTCCCAGACGTCACATTATTTTAATCACACAGCCCTACTGATTAGATTTTATCTTTTCCCAAGCTTTAAAATCACTGCACTAGCCTAAAATTGCTGTAGAAATTGTTGTTTTACATATATAAAACTTTAAGCTATAATATTGGAATTATTTTAACCAGCTTAGCCATCAAAATTGCCTCTATATCTTCAGTATATGGTGAAGCAATCCTCTGAAGAAGGTGCATAGGTTCTGTATGTAGTCAATGGACAGCAGTGAGTGTACTTGAAGATCTGCAGACACTGAGCACCATGTTTAAACTGGCCCAATTTCTTCCTGGAGATCCTAGAATAAATATAGTCATAAAATGTAAGGTCATCAGTTGTTGTACAGCTGAATATATGATACAAATTTTAAAAAACCCTCTTGTAAGACATTTTTTTTTTTTACTTTTTTCCCCAAATATGAGAGTTGGCCTAAAAAAAATACTGACTTTCCCTTTTACCTTACTCTAACAATGCAAATGTGGTATTGTGATAGCTTTCCGACTGAGAAAGGATTGTCGCAGGGACAGTCTTATCCTTTAAAAATCCTCTTAATAACTTCTGGTTCCCAAGATAAGGCAGTCAATTCAGAATCTATTAGTATTTAAAATTTCTATTGACAAAGTAAAAGATGATTTCTGTAACAATCATCTTTGAAGAAATTAAGTAATCTTTGATTGAATGAATTTGCTTATACAGAAATAATGCTTTCAGTATATTAATTAACTAAATGTTGCTCTCGGGGTGAACATTAATAGATTTTGTACTTTTCATTATGTGATTAATGTAAAAATGCAGGTAAGCACTCAGATTTTATTTACATTATTGTTAATACAAATCTAATTAGAGTAATTAAAAAAAAAAAATATTAGTTATATAATCCACAACTGAATTCTTTAACTTAAAAGAGTTTTATGAGAACAGGAATTCGATTGTGGCTTGTTTTTGCTTTTAATATGAAAAATATTAAGGATTTCTCTGCTTTTCAGTAAAAATTATGGGGTTTGGGGTTTATGGGAGGTGAAGTCCTGAAAACTACTTTTTCTAGTAATCCTGGAATTCTCCAGAAAAAAAAAACCCATAACAATATTGACCCAATTAGAGTAGTTACATCCAGATTATTTTTTATTTAAAAAAATAATATTGTGGTGTTTTTAATTAGTTTGGTTACTCAGCATGGTCAAGTACCTTATGGTAAGAGAAAACATGAATAAGAGCAATAATTGACATATGGCTTATTGGAGGAAAGAGAAACTTGCCAAGGCTACAGGATCAAGGTGAATGTTGAAAATGTAGTGAATATGAGAAAAAAAGCTAAAATACATCTGAATTTACCTACAAAGAGCATTAGCAGAAAATTGAAATGAGAAAGGGAGTCACGGCAGAGTTGAATAAAAAAAACCTGCAATACTATACTTGACAAGAAAGGAAACCCATCATTTTATGGTAGCCTAGAACTTGACTGTCACTCAGATAAACCAGGAGAATGTGCATGAGCCCTGTGGTCTGAGATTAGTTACAGATATTACCTCATGGAATTTTCCTGCTGATGAACAGATTAAAGAATGTCTTCTTCCAGTTTATTTGCCAAGTTTTTGGTTTGGTTGTTTTGGGTTTTTTTAACTGTTTAATCTGCAGAGGAACTTTATTTGGGAAGGTATATGGAAACCATATGAATACGAATTTGAAAGAAATGGGAACCACAGATAGACAGAAAATATTCTTTTATAGCATTATACTATGCATAGCTTTAAATTCTCTTGGATACATCTCTACATAAATTTCAGAATCCTTTTAGTGAGGTAGACTGTAGTTACGTAGGACATGATGAACTAGCACGTTCCCTAAGGCTTAAAGAAACAAACAAACAAGCAATTTCTCTATTTTTTGTTTATTTTTATGTTTCAGAGCATGAGGCTTCTTGTAGCATGTTAGGATTTATTAGACAGTTGCACAGTCCAAGGATAGATTTTGAGAGCTCTGAAGTCATGCAATGTTTATTTGATTTATTTATAATATACATGAGGCAAGTTAAAGTCCCTGCTTTCTTGCTTCCTATCAATGACTCTTTGGTCTGCATATCCCAAAGCATTTTAAATTATGAAAGTGAATTTTTTCCCTTTTCCTTAACTAAGAGAGAAGGAATCTCAGATCTGAGATCTTTGATGGTCAAGTATAGATAGTGCTTATTTTTAAGCCAGACATTACTTTTTTCTTCTTCCCCTGAACTTTTTATTTTTCAAATTGATTTTTTTTTTCTCACTGATGATTTGAGATATCCAATATTTACCAGTTCCAATAAAAATCCAGAGCATGTGTATGAGAAAAGGATATTTATTCTATGTGTAGTCTTCTTGTACTGAATGTTAAGAACTTTCACTGGAAGAAACCAAAACTAAAATCAACCAAATAAAATAAACCAAAAAACCCTTCAAAAACAACAACAAAACCAAACCACAAAGCCCTTTTCTAAGAACAACTTACCAAAAATAGCAGGTAGGCATTTTGCCAATGACAGTATGTAAAACCAAAACAAATTAGTCCTGATCTTTATTTGTGCACATTTATATGGACCACATTGAGACATTTGTTTCTGTGATAATAACACAGAGAAGTTGTATAAAGCAGAAGGGACCGCTTCTACCTTAAACATCATATAATTTTTTTTGCCTAAATTCCACTCACAATCATTTGCATAGGGGAAATTCAGAACAATACCTAACATTTATGAGGTGTGTTTTATTTCTACATACAGTAGAATGCTAGCATTTGAAAGTGGATGAGCTTCAAAATGTCTTTAAAGCCATGTGCATAGTTCTAGGACCTATGATACACAAATTATTGCCCCTAAAGCCAACAGCAATTCAAATGGAAATGTGTAAAATTCCAGTCCTAAAGCTTGATCTTGAACTAGCACTACACTTGTTTCAATAACCATGGCTGAAAGTGGAATCAGCTATACAATCATGACAGAGATCAGCAGGGAAATCGCAAAGCCACATGACATTGAGGGGAAATACATTCCAGATTTGTCATCTTATTTCATTGTTAGAGGAGATAAGGAAAGATCTCTTTTCAGAAACAAAAAGCATAAATCACTGCAGAGTTAAATCTGACAATACACGTAAGTTAATTTAGCGTGTCATTTGAAGTTGTTAAAGTTGTTAAACTGCAAAAGTTTAGAAACCCAGTTTTGCATATTTAGGAAAGCCACTGTCTTCATTTATTTATCTCAGTAAATAATATAGGCACCCAGTATAGTGGAAACATGCACAGCTTCTTTTACTTGTTTCATTCATTAACAAGATAAGGATGGTTGAAGGAAAGCATTTAAATGTCTTGCCCTTCATTATTATTGTTATTTTGATTGCTGTTATTCAAATCCTTTGCAATATATTTCTTGTTATGTAAAACCAGACTATAAATCACAAAAGAAACCCCCAACAACTCCCAAAAACTATATACATATAAAATACATAGTGAATATATATTCATAGTTCATATACACATATAATGAACATATTTGTAAATATATAAAAATACATATAAATATACATATATTTTCTAGCTAAATTTGCTTCATTTATGTCAAAAAGACTGGAAAAGTACTATTTTTATAACTAAATTATAAAAATTCAATATTATTTGTCAGATTTTTGTTTTTCATGTCAAAAATTGGTAGAGTATTTCTTATTCTAGTTAAATGTTGATGTTAATTTCTTTTCATTTGTTCAGAAATCATTAAATTCTATTTTTCAGTATCTATGTGATCTCATGGAAACATAAAATGATCAAACATAAAGAAAGCACAGACAATATAAATTGACATATTTTAAAACACTTATTTTCCCGAAACAATTACTTTCATGTGTAAAATAAATGTAAAACATCTATGTATCAGTCAGAATTATTATGAAAATACGTATGTGCAGATGTGTGTCTTTACTAAGTGCAAAAGTTTTAAATACTTCAAAAATACTTTCCATTTCTTATATTTTTCTTCATTAATTTTCTCCTGTTCTCCACAAGCTTAATTTGTTGTTTAAAATAATTGTATTCAAGCTGTTTGTATTTTCCTTAGCTTTCTTTACTATGACAGATGTGAAGTAACTAACTTGAAAAGTTTTTGACTAGCAATTCTGAATAAAATTTTTAGGCAAGGACTCTGCTAATATAATCTAAAAATTTTCTTCTAGAGAGCACTGCTACATAGTTTGGAGGATAAAAATGTTAGACTAAATGCGATTTTAAGGTTAGTATTTGTTTAGAAAGATTGAATTTGTTGCAGTTTGGGAAGATGTACCATTTTAGGTCTCTGATGTTTGAATTCTGAATTCATTGCCTATACACACCTGTTAGAATTGTTTGAAGACCTTGAGGACCAAGAAGGTTCCTAACACTTTCAAACATCTTGGTATTTTGTTTACCTTAGCATGCCACCCATTGAGACACTTTATTGATTTGCTGATTTACAAAATTTAAAAAGCTACCCACTACAAAAAAAAAAAAATATCAAAGCTCTACAGTGTATGCCAAATAAGATGCTTCAAAATAAAAGCACTATCTGATGTTTTTATTTACTTTTGAAAATCCTACTTATG
Organism: Vidua macroura; assembly: GCF_024509145.1. NCBI lineage: Eukaryota > Metazoa > Chordata > Aves > Passeriformes > Viduidae > Vidua > Vidua macroura. Next base: position 46,676,989 of record NC_071572.1, on the reverse strand, counting down.
GGTTTATCTTGGTCTTTCTTTTTTTGCTCAGGCATCAAAATACAACTAAAACCTACAAGATAAAATCATATAAAAGCAAAAAAAAAAAAAAAGACTACTTAGAAGCTCCTAGCAGGTTTTCCTTGCTGTCACAACAGCTATGTCAAGCCAAAACCAAGAGCACCTTCAAGGTGACATTCTAAATGGGTTAATCTTGACAGCTGTCTCAATAAATAATATATGATAATTTAAATGCATAAAATTTATTAATTTGTATATATGATGGTAATAACTTTTGCAAACATAAGTAAAGTCATAGAAAATTAACATCAAAATCTCTATTGGAATGACAAATTTTTTCACTGACTGTAGCAATGTTGCAGTTAATGCTTGTCAATCACAATACATTAAACTGAATAGTTAATATTAAATGTAATAACATGTCCTAACATTTGACAGTAAAAGTAACAACAACAACAACAAGATTTTTATTAACATTTTATTATTTCCAAATTTTGCTACAAACAGACTTTGAGGGAAGTCATTGAGGAATGGCTAATATGAAAGAACATGAAAGACAACGTCATAATTTTATTCATTTTCCAGATTTTTCAGATTTATGATTATTTAATTTGACAAATATTTCATAAATATGAATTGAAATTCTATTTTTTGGTTCCCCAAATGAACAGCAGTGGCAAGGAAGATGAGAGTATTTTAATAATGTTCTCTTTTAAAGATGGGTAGTGATTTAATAACCATGGGCAATCTCTTCCTAAATTTAGCCCACTAAGAGTTGGGCACCTAATCTAAGGTAGGTGTCTATAAAGTCTGTGACCACTTCATAAATTGTAGATGCCTAATAATCCTGAATGCTACATATCCATCTTATGTTGGGTTGGAATTTCCTCCACAAAGTTAAATGAAATTAATTCTGTCCCTATTCTCTTAGGATACATAAATATTGATGTAATATAATTTGAAATAAGAGCTGTCAAAGAAAACATGCATTCAGTCTGTATAGCTTGAATTCTCTGGTCAACTTGACTGAACTCTGTTTAGTCATGCTGTGTGGGATTCATCTGACCATATGTAAATATGTACAATGGCTATCTAAGGAAGTCTGGCTCACCTTCCTCTGAAGCATATACCACTACTCTTCAATCTACCATGAAAGCTTGGTTTAAACTAAAAAATCTAATTTTCAGACATGAAAATCTTCATTAAATAATTCTTGTCAATGATGTCAGAAAACATGACAAATATATATTGCAATAATCTTTGGAGGATTTGCCCAATATTTCCCTGAATTTTACCATTTAATCAGACTTAACTAATATCTGTGTTAGTAAAACATTAATGTCTCACATGCCAACATCATTCTTTAAAATTTGGTATTGTATAGTTTTGATAGCCCTTCTTGATTATCTTGAAATGGTTGTTCACATATATTCAACTAGCACATTAATATGAGCCCAGTCAGAAGCATACAAAATAGCTGCATCAGGGAATTGAGAAGACACAGATACAGATTGCAGAGGTCGAACCCTGTGATCAGAGTTGGTATGAAAGGTTCTGTTACTGTTCTTGATTATGGCTGTGGAATTTTCTTAAGGTGAAGAACATCTCAATTTGCCCTCACTAAAATATAACAATCACAGAAATGCCCATCACATCTTTGATCACTGAGGAAAGATGTAGCTGAGTCTTGAGGTCAGCTGTCAAGCAATCCCTAGAATTGTGAAAAGAATGGCTAAAAGGAAAGCTTTAGATTGAGCATATGATAAAATTCCTTCCATTCTCTAATTTAGTTTTTAATTTTATTATGGATAGTATTAGAAAAATTATTTTGATCTAAAATATTTTTTTCTCGTTAATAACAAGAGAGACACTTTTGTGATCTTGAACTTGTGTTTCAACAATTATTTGAGTGCCTGTAAAAAACCAAGGATTAAACAAAAATAAATGGAAATACCATTTTAGTGTCTAAATACATCTCTGTGTTAGGAACACTCTCATGACTGACATATTTACATCAGGAATGTTATTCATAGCATTTGCAATTAAAACTGAACTGGGACAAGGGGAGTGAGAGTGCATTTTGTCAAGGAAGGTTTTACTGTTTGGACTTCATTACAAAAATATATCACAGTAAGTCCCCAAAACACATTAGGAAGAGGTTAACCAGTGCATGAAGCAGTAGCTCACTGATTTTATCTGAAAAATAAAACCTGCAGTGTTCAAATGTGTGATATACTATGATGCTCAAACTTCAAATATAAAATATCTACAGAATTTACAAGTTGCAGAGAAAAAATTGTTTTCCTCTGAAAGACCTTTATCCAATATGGGAGAGCACTCTGGTAGATCTCAGTTTTTTGGTGAAAGGAAAAGGCCAGCTTTACAAAAGTGAACCATGTGAATTTGAAAACTATGAAAGTTTAGACAAAAAAGATATGAGCAGAAATGTACCACAACAATTGGTAAATATTTAAGACATTTCCAAGGTAATCAATATCTGGAATTGCTAACTTTAATGTAAAAATAAATAGTAAAAACATACAAGCAAAAAATCTATACTTCCTGTGAAGCAAATGGAAAGAGGCTATAAAATATAAATGACACCTCTTTCTCCCAACATAGAGGCCTTCAGCATATACAGACAGAAAATCATGAAGGTTTTATAAAGAAATAATAACCAGAAGCTAGAGGAGAATGTAAATATGGAAAAGGAGAAGAAAATGCAGTAAGAATTTCCCAGAACAATGATGCATTATTTAACATAATTATAATTCCACAACTGCATACTAAAATAATTGAACATAATAATGTTATTTATAAAGGCATACATATTAAATTTAATTTGTTTTAATGATTTAATTTTTTAAAAAAATTATTAACTAGTACAGTGTGGTGAGTTGAACTTGACTGGCTGACAGACCCCAGCCCAGCTGCTTTTCTAGTTCCTTTCTTCAAGCGGGGTGGTGGTGGAGAATAAGATGCAAAAGCTTTTGGGACACAATAATTCATAGTTCAAACTTACCATCACTGTCAAAACAGATAACGCTTGGGGAAAATTAGCTTAATTTACTGCCAGTTAAAAGTAGAGTTGGATAGTGATAACTAAAGTAAAAAAATAAAAACACCCTCCTTTCTTCATTCCTTGTTTCCTGACTCTTCCATCTCCTAACCCTTAACTCCAGTAGAGAATGGGTGGCTGTGGTCAGTCCATAATAGGACCTTGTCTGCATCTCCCTCCTCCTCACAATTGCGTCTCCTTTGCACAGCAGGCTGGCACCAGTCCCTGCCTCCTTCTCCCAAAGGTTACCCCTGCAACCCCCAACACACAGGACTTGACACATGAACCCAATACATCATCAAAGGTGGCAGTGTCATAACATGAATGAATGAATGAATGAATGGTTGTGAAAAAGAAGGGGGCAGCCTCTAAGTTGCTGTCTGCAACCTGGCACAGGACTAGTGGGTCTAGTCATTAATTGTCAATTTAGTATGTATTAAAATTTTTCTTATTTTTTAACCACTAAATAAATTCATATCTGGCTACAAAGTTGCCAGTTTGGACATACGTATGATAAGTGTACCATAAATTGACCACAGTTTCCTGTGAGCAAAGAAATTTACTGCTACTCTTGAATTGCTATTACAATTGCGTTACTATTGCAATTGAATTACATGTATTGCATATATCCTCAGAGTTAAAAGAAAATGGAAGTTCGCAGGTTGAAATAATGATTTGACACAAAAGGAAGTAAAGGATGTTAATTTCCTCTCAGCGCTCCATTTCCATTACTCATGGTGTCTCCTTCACTTGAAAATAGGATGGTCTTTTAAGATCCACAGAAAAACACAGATTGAACATATCAGGCCATTTACATATCTTTCAGCATACAATAAAAACACAAGCTCTCATATCCATTTACTGGTTTATCATATACATGTTTTTACCTATAGACACTTTTCATGGTGTTTTTAAAACATATGTAATTACATATGCTAAAACATAACTGCAGAATGACTTCTACGTCTTCATATTGTCTATGAAATATATATAAATACCAGTAAAGTAATGGAATTTGGCACAACTGTCTTAAAAATATGTTTGAAAAACATTTTAACTTCAGAATCTTTTTTTTTCAGGATTTTTTTTTTTTAGTGCTTGACACGAATTAGAGGAATAAGAATACTGCTCCTCTTGAAGCTTCAAATGTTGAGTGAATCAATTTACATTGATCTTTGTCACCTTTCCTACAGATGAGTATTTCCCTACACATAGAGGAGTCTCACAGGAACAGATGCAACTGTTTTCAGCTAAGTATAGCCTATGTTATGCCACAAAAAACAAGGTCGACCGATCTATGAGCAACTTTACACTGTTTCTGTCACACAAATTTGAGACAGCTCCATGACTGCTGCACTACTGTATCCTGTCAAGTAATGTGCAGACTTCTTCTGAAGTGCAGAATTTATAAGCCAAAATAAACAGTAAAGAAGCAATGAAGAGCTCTGCCAGACTGAATATTGAACTGCCAAGTACCAGTCTTCCCTCCTCTTTATTTATTCACTTAATTTCTGTTTTACTAATTTTGGCTGCAAAGATTGGCAATAGGAAGAACTGAAATTAAAGTGGCATGTATAGGAGATGGAAACAATTAATTACGGGAATAAAAGGAGGTCACAGAATTTCCTGTAATTTCCAGGACCTGGTATATTGAATTACTAGATAGGAATATTATCTTTTTTTCAGAGACTGTGAGATAATAGCACACTAAAATAAGATAACAGTATACTAAAACAATACAAAGGAATATTTGAGCATTCTATCTGCTTATTCTATAACAGAGAAGTAGTCATGAGAATAGTATTCAAGTACATGAAAGGCTGCTGTGAATGTGAGTGGGACAGATTGTTTTCCAAATCTCCTGTAAATAACGTGTAAAATAGACTTAAGTTATATTGAGAGATTCGGAAAAGAAAAATAAAACAAACAAAAGCACAACCAACCACCAAAAATCACATACACACACAAAAAAACCCAACCTAAATTTTACCAAACAGGAAAAAGCCTAGCAAAATTCCTAAATCTACCCGTAGCTACTTCCTAACTGAACATTAAAGTGGGAATTATGTGCCTGCAAATTGTGTAGAATAAAACCTATTTGAAAGATAAATTAATATTGATAGATTAATATTAATAAGTACACATTAATAAGTTAAATATTAGTCTCCCTTCAACAAAACTTTTAAAGTCTTGTAACAGATGGGTTCTCTGCTTTAGATAAACACCTACAGAGCAATTAAAGTTCTCAGTAAGAATGCTTTTTGAGAAACGTCAAACACACTGACTAAAATACCACACAGCAGAGCACCAGCCATATACTAGTTTGACAATTCCATGGCTATGACAGCCTAATGGTAACACCTCTTCTTTCTGACAGGCTGTATTAACCTAAGTAACCACATAATGGCAGGGAATGAGTTTGAAAAACATTTCTAGATTTTTCCTGAAACATCTTTCTCTGTGTATGTGTGTGTGTGCGTATTCATTTATGTATGTTTCAGCATGCTATACAAGCTGGACAGAAAAGAGAACATGTCCTGGAGTATTACAGATAATGTGTTTTACATAAGACAGGTGCAGTTTCTTCAAATGTAAACCCTCTTTCTGCCTTCATATCTCCACTTAACGTATTTCTTAAGGCTAGAGATTGTGGGTTCCGTGTGCCATATTATTGAAATAATTAACATTTACTTAGGGGTTGTAAACACATTTTTGAAGCAGGAGATAGTTAATATAGACTGCCTGTCATCAGGGTCAGTGATGCACACAGTGTTTATTTTTATTTCCACACATGATTAAATTCAGAGTTTCTAAATATTTTTTTGCTTTTAATAACACATATTCTACTGTGGATTCATACAATCTTCAATTCCTTGATAAAATAGCTCAAAATGTGAGCAACTTCTTCGTATTCTTTGCATATAGTCAGACAGTGACACCGACAGATGCAACCAAATGTGCAAGCAAAAACAGTTTTGTTTTTTTCAATTCTCATTGTGAGCTGCACAGGATGAGCTTAAGCATTAAGATATGAAAATATAGTCTGATCCTTATCAGTTATTAGTAATTAACTGATACAGTAGATGAAACTTAGGAAGACTTCTCATTCGTGGTAGAAGTAGCAAAGATTTCTTTCCTTCTTCCATATTCTCAAAGATACATTGCACCTCATATTTCAAATCAGAGTACAAAAAAGAGTTAGCGAGGTAACATAGTGTAGTATTACATTGAGCTCTACTGTTGCTGTAGCAGGTAACTGCTCCCATAAAAGTTATGTCTTATCACTATCATTAACTGACCAAACTAAAGCCAGGTTCAATTGCTATTGAGTTTAAATATTCAAAATCATTCCTGTCCTAGAAATGGTGATGCAATTTGTTTACTCATGAGTGAGAAATAAGGGCTTTTATTACAGGAAATTAAGTCTTCTAGGATACTTTTCCAGATTTTCCAGAAAGTGTGGACTAATTTTTACATACTCTCTTGATATTATATCCTGAATGTGTAGCTTCACTAGCTACATAGAGCTTTTATTCTTCTGTTTGTTTTTTGGTTTATATTCTTGTTGCCATGACCACCTGAAATTTTCATGTGGGAAAAAAACAGTTTTTCTTTCCTATATTTTCCATAATCTTACATACCATTTAAAATGTTTTTACCCCTCGTATTGTTTTGTTTTGTTTTGTTTTGGGTTTTTGTTTTTTTTTTTTTTTTTTTTTTCTGGTATTTTAAGTATAAATTCCAAGTAATTTGTTTTTTAAAGTAATTAATCTGCGAAGTTAAGCATAGGTAAACCTTAACTTCAGCTATAAAACCTCCTTTTTCTTTCTGAAATCTTTTATGAAAAAGCTAAGTGTGACTTGTGTTGTTTAATGAAGTACTAAAACTAGATGTTGTTTTAAAGGAACAGACTGGATTTTTTCTATAATATGTAAAACCAATAACTCCCAGATAATTACCTGAGTGAAAAAAAAATAAATAAAACCAACCAAGAGGAAAATAAGAATAAATTAAATTAATTAAATTTCTATATTTTATCCATGTGTTTATTCATGGACTGCTTTCATGCTGATGCAATAGTCATTAAATATCACTTTATTCTTGTAATAGCATCAAGGTGTTCCTTAATATTCTCTAATACCATTGAGGCCTTCTAGTTGACTTTTAATAATCTCCAATGACACAAATTCCACACTTTCTCTAAAAACTTGCTCTTACACTTGATCAGTTCCATGGTGAGACAGATTTTCTATACAGTCAGAATTTTCCAAGATTTTTAGATTTGTGTTCATTACCTCTCATCATTCTGCTGTCCACCTTGGAGAAAAGTCTGCCTGTCATCACTATGATGTTCCATTACATAGCTGCAAAAAGAAAAAAAAAAAATCCACCCTGATCTTCTAAAGACAGAGAAACCCTTAGTTTTCTCAAATGTTAAGGAAACTTCCCAGTCTGACCATTCCCAAGGCTCTGGCAGTCATACTTCCAAATGCGTAAGTTTCACAGGTCAATTTGAGATGCTTTGCTTAGCTAATTCTCATCAGGAAAGCCTTAAAATGAGAGAAAAGCACATAGGATATCTATGGGATATCTATATGGGATAACCAAGGATATCTATAGGATGACCAAGTAAAAATTCCGTTTAAAAAAATTAAATTTTTGTAATGAAATGATATGTTGCTGTATGTCTCCTCTGTATTCAGCATACATTTTGGAAATCTCTCATGCAAAACAAAATAAATATATGTAAAAAATCCAGAACTGATTTTTAAGCAAAAATGTTCACTTTTATTATCAAGTAATACTGACTGTGATTTATTATAGTTAATATTTTCTTTTTCCTTTTACCATGATCATAAGCTTACAATCATTACCTGAATATCAATTTTCATGTCGGAGACAGTGTCACTAAGACAAGAACACTGTTGCTTTGTTCTTTAATTTTCTAGAAGTTTTAGAAGAGACAGGTTGTCCCTCTGGGTATACGTCTGTAACAAAAGCTCAGCATAAATAATCAAAGACAGTGTTTTGCTTGTTTGGGGGGAAAAGAAGTATTGTTGAAAATATTGCACTATTTCAGCCATCAGGTAACAAACAACAAGCAACACAGATAAAAGTCCTGTACAATATGTACCTAATTGTACCACAATAGAGGGCTCTAATCTATTTCCAGATTCCTAGATGCATCAAACAAATAGAAATAAATAAATAAATAATCATTTGACTGAATGGGTTTTTGTTTATTTTGGTTTGGTTTTTTTCCAATTTCTGCTAATGCGTTAGTTCTATGGATTTTGCTCCACAAAGTCTGAAATCACCTTTTTCAGTTTGAATTAGTATATTGACATCAGTAATTCTGCAGTCCCAAGACTGATGATGCTGTAATTTTCCAGCCTAATCATACTGAACTTCAAACATATTCAAAGCAATTCTCTTGAAGTTACTGTCTCAGAGGTGTTTTTGCAATATGTGTGAATTACACATGAGGACACGACCATTAGACAAGTGCCTGTCAAGCTCATTGGAAATTAAATAAAGGAAGATACTTCCCTAAGGTAGCAGCTCATGTGAACCTTGTCCCAGTCTTTGATCATATTCAGACCTCACCTGAGTATAAACTAGAAAAAAAAAAAATCTAAGTAAAACCTACCTTTTTAAAGTCATCATTGGTAGGTCATACCAGCTATTAAGCTTGAGGAGCAATGAATAGTTAAAATAAGTCTCCATCCATTCACACAGCCCACACACCTCCATGATCAACTGCCATCATGCCGAAGGGTCAAGACGACATTGAAACTGTTGTACATCTCTCAGTATTTGGAGAAATCAACAAGCTGGAGTGAATGATCTGGTTTTCCAAGACCCTGGTGCTGATACTTGTACTGTCATGAGTGTGTTATTTACAGACCATGTGTATATGGGTGAGATAGAGAAATCATTAACAACCTGTTATTCCCATCTCACACCTCAGTTTTTATGTCACAGAGTAGCCTAGATCTCTTCTTGAGGTTACTTCACTCTATATTGCCTTGTGTCTACAGGAAACACATAATTTCTTTATAATCTTAGTCATTATGTCAACAGAATTGATACTGTGCTGACAGAATTTTAGTCATTATTCAACAGAATTGCTGAAGTCAGGAGTCCTCTGGAGACTATATAGTCCAACCCACCTAACCCAAGATGCATCAGTTACATTTTCAATCCCCCTCACTGTCTACTTATCAAATCTGTACTTCATCAGATAACTTTAGTATTACATTATGACAAGCCTTAATAAAATAAAAATAACATTCAATGCTCTCCCATCACACAGAGAACCAATCAACTCATCATAGAAGTCTATGTCATAGGCTAAGCATGATTTCTAACCCATAAATTTTTGCTGTTAACTCCCATTCTCTTCTTGTCCTTCATATCCTTGGAATCAAGGTGAAATTCCACAGGTGAAGTTCTTTAGTTCTTCATTCTTTCTCCCCTTGGAGATAATAATATTTGCCTTCTTTCAGTCTTCAGGAACCTCTTCTAGTCAACATGATTTTTCAAAGGTAATCAGGGGTCTTCTACATCCTATATTGGAAGACCATTCCTGGGGGGTGATAAACTCCCAGCTGCCCCAGAATTTTTTCAATACTTTTTCTCCAGCTGCATTGGGATACATGTGTGTCTATGGGGCCTGATAGGATTCATTTCAGGGTACTAAAAGAGATGCCTGGTGTTATTGCAGGACCTCTCCACTATTTTACAATGGTTTTGGGAGTCCACAGAAGTCCCAGCCAGATAGTAGCTGCCAAATGTAGTTTCAGTTTTCAAGAAGGGATTGTATGATTCTATGAAGACCAAGGTAAAGGAGGCATTGAGTACCTTGACCTGTATTTTCTGCCACAAGTTTACTTGCTTGTGGAACATCACTCCCTCTGGACCAAAAATTTCCCAATTCTTTTTTTTTTTTTTCTGATCATAGCATCATGTATTTATAGAATAATTTAGTTTTGAAAATACTATTAAGATAATCAATTCCAAATGTAAGCCTAACTCTGCCAAGTACACCACTGAAGCATGTTCCTAATGTCACTACTTTAATGATTTCGTAACTCTCAGCTTTGTCCTTCTTCAGACAACCAACTTAAAGAGTAATATAGACCGTAAAATATCTCTAGGAGTCATCTTTCACTATCTCTTCCATTTCTGAAAAACAGACCTATTCAGATCAAGTTGCTCACACCTGAGTCTGGTCAAGTTTTGATTGTTTCCAAAACGAAGATTCCACAACCTCTTAATATCCTCTGACTTATTTGTTTTCCTGTAACATTTATTGGCAATTTCATACATTGTATTACATGAAATTCTTGCTTCTGATCACTGACTTTCATCCTTCTGCGGTGTAATTCTGAATCCTAAGTTTTAACTGTCAGTTGTGTTCAGCATGATGCAAACTATTAATCTAGAATTTAGCTTACTTTTTTGCACAGCAACTCTTTTTTCAACCCCAGGCATTTTGTAAGGTCCTCAAAGACCTTCTAGCCATCAATATTATATTTAAATAAATTTAAATATTTTCCAAACTCACAATTGTAATCCTTAGCTTTTTCCAGGCTAATAATGAACATACTGAAAAAGAAAAATCATTATATCCTGAGAGATTTTCTCTTGATCTGTCTCTATTATGAAAAATCACCATGAAATAATTTTTTTTTTCAATTCCTTAATCAATTCTTCTAGTAAGTCTGACTGTCATCCCCCTGTATGCTCAGGGACAGCAGCCACAGCTTGCACTGCACGGTTTGGTGTTGTTCCCAAAGGCCCCAGGGACACAGGCAGAGCTCTGTACCTGGAGTAATAGAGCTGTTTTTCGGTATATATGCTTCCTTTCTTCATGTGAAAAGATTTTGTCTACATCAAATCCAAATACTCATCTATGCCTGTTGGTTTTCCCTCTGTTTTTACCAAAAATAATGCTGCATGACATTTCTATGCAGATTGGTTGTCTTCTAGTTAATGGGAAATACATCCATCCCTACAGTTTCTTTAGGTTTTGCATATGCAGCCAGCAGTATTATACAAGAGACTGTCTTGTTGACAAGTGACTTGGACTCCCTGCTGGTCAGACCCCTAGCAACCTGAATTTCACCCCTAACTTTCCCACCTATGCTTCCCTACCCTATTGTTGTCAGCATGGCTTAGGACTAATAGTTGTGCCTTTCAACATCAAATAGATTTATTTGGTAATTTTCAGTGCCACAAAATCAGCAGTCAGTTTGAATAGTTATCAAAATTACTGCTACAGACACCTTCTTCTGCCACTCCTGATGAAGAGTACTGAAGATGCTCTGTTCCTTCACAATATCTCTTGCATAAGTTAATAAAAAACTGGTATTGAAAGCTACTTATACCTCAGATTCAGACATACCTAAAAGTATGAAGAATGCAGGGTCTATTTTATACTCTTAAAGGTTCCCACTCCCAATGCAAATTATCCATTTATTACACTCTCTCTCAGGATAGCATGGTACAAATTCAAAATTCACCAAGTTTACCAGCTTCCAGAAGTCAACCTCAGATCTTCTTGCTCTGGCTCTTCCCATGCAGATTTGTCATGAAAACATTAGTGTGTCCTTTTGTTATTTGCTACTTTCTCTAAATTGCTCAGGAAAAACATTTTAAAAAATGCAGCAGCTCTAAACTTAAAAGAGGTTCAGGTGCAATTTGGATTTTTAGCCTTTTACTCCCACTGCCAAGACAAAAAAAAAAAAAATCTGAGTCCCATTTTTTCCTATTGTCATCTCTGACTTAAAGGATATTTGAGGGAGATACTAATGAGAACTGACATAAATAAATTAGATTTTCCAGAACAGGAACAAGACTGTAGTTAGATGACACCTGTAAAAGGTTTTAAGCAAGCATGGGTGTAAAGACCATTTTTGTATTAAGAACTCTGAATTGGGGTTAGTTCTCTGTTTTCTCTTTTTCACAGTTTAGCCACTTTCTCTCTTGATTAGACATCTTGTCTACAGCTTATTTCAGACACAATACTCACAATATTTCTACTTACATCTTCCCACTCAAGTCCTTCTGTTACTGAGTTTGTAGGCCATGTTATCTTTTGGTGTCTGCTCAGTTGTGTTAAACACAGTGTTATTCTACCAAAGGTTCAAGTCATCAGCCATGAATTAGAAGAGAATTAGAATATATAATTCTGATATTTTATTAGAAAAAACAGATGCATCAGATGCACTACTGGAGACATTAAATTCCCTGTTAAATCTCAGAAAATAGTAACAACAACAAATCTGACAACAGAAAATTGAGTGCTAGAAGAGATGAAGCTGATAGAAGGAAAAGGAAGGAATTTGGTCATGCAGACGTGGGAAGACAGCCAGAAGTTTGAAGAATAACAGCTGAACTTATTTCAAGGAACTGGAATGTGAAAAAAAATCAGTTTGTGAGATGTATATCAATTAAAAAACAACAATAGCAACAAAAAAAACTATTACAAGTTTGTTTAATATATATGTTCACTGAAAAAAAAAAAAAAAAACAAACTGGTGAAATTACATATAAACATTATTTGCAAAACCTAGATTTCATCAGCCTTTTGTTCTGAGATCCAAATACCAAAACTCACTGTTCTATGTCAGACATATCATCATGATAAAATCACTAACGTGAAGCTATCTGAATATAAATATTGAAAAAAAATGCTCTTCATTGTGATAATCTGAATTCAGCCTAGTGCTAACTAGTCCAATTTGATCATTCTGTGTTTAAATACTTCTAAATGTCAGCTGTGGAACATTCAGCACCTCTTAAGTGTGCTCATCTTATCATTATTTCCTTTTCATGTGTTTTCCTTATAGCATTACTTCTAAATCTAACTTAAGTTCTTATGCTAATTTAGGCTAATTTATGCTAACTAATACAGCCTTAGACCTGTGCAAAGTTATCAAACACATAAGAGATCTCAGCTGAAACAAAGTGTTTCATCATTTTCTTGATCTGTACAGATACTCCATATCTGATAAATTGTTGAAGTTTTTCTGTGAAAATCATCCTGAAATGTAATGTGGATCCAAAGAATATCACTTCAAGCTCATAATATATGAATGCATATGTTTTATCTTAAACTATGGTCCTTAAAATAGGAGTAATCTGTGTAGCTGTGAGGCAATAGGGTAGTGTAAATATATGTCTGAAAAAGCATGCTAACTCAGAATCTGCATGTAAGACCATGATGTGTAGAATCATGACTGCATGATCATATATACACAACTCCTACATCAAAATATCCCTGGTCAGAGACTTCTTTTTCTTTACCTTCATATTTTCCCATTTTTAAGTGATTTCTGTGTGTTTGTACTCAGTGCAATTCACTTCCATCACCACCTAGAGTAATGATAAATGTCTTCAACTTAGTCCTCAAATGGCCTTTGTTAAAACTGCAGTGCAAACATCAATTGACATTTTGAAGTTCATGACCAATCCCATTTAAAAGTAAGATTAAATAAAAGTTCAATTCGTAATCCAAAAACAAAAGTGCAGAGTTCACAAAATGTTACTTACAGCTATATTGTAGACACAATTAATTCCAGTATCTGAATCTCAGGATAAAGTCCATCTTGAGAGATCTGTATCTTATTTTATGTAAGATATATTTACATTTTTTTATATTTTATTGTAGCATTTACAAGCCAAGAATAAAAGTTAATGAGAGAAAATAGTGTTGTTTTCAGGTGTTGGTTTTCTTTTTTTCAGTTCATTTCTATCAGGAAATATACAGCACCTACTTATTAATTTTTAAGTTCTTTCATAGTGGATTCTTTACAAGGTATTTATGCCTTCATATACTGTTCATTCTTGTAAACTCCCTGTAATTTTAAATTGTAATTGTCAAAAATGATGCATATGAAGTAGCAATAGTAAATACAAATTTTAATAAGTATGGAGAAATAAGTCCACACTTAAATCATCTATTTATTATGCACATGTCTACCTATTGGATGCCCAGATTTATCAAGTATAATCTAGATTTTTTTAATGCTTTAAAAAAAAATGAGGAGGACGCTCATTCCTTTTTTTAAATGCTTTATGTTGTGTGTAATCCTAAACAGAAAGGAATTAAACTCTGATGGTGTTCAAAACTTCAGTACTACAGCATATATTAGAAAACAAAAATTTGTACCAGATATTTCTATTATTCACAAAATGAGATTGAAGGAAAGCTGTTCTCTGTGTTTGTAGTTTCTTAAAACTACAGTCTTTCCCTGTTATTCCTCATTATTAATTACATTTCCTACTGTGAGAACAAGAGACAGTACGAGAACAAGACTATAGTACCAATGGAAATATCAGAAGGAAATTTGCTAGGATAGGCTGTGTTTTTGAGAGTTTCTCTGTTTTCCTTCAAAGTACCATGTGTTTTCATCCAGGAGGTGCTGAGAAGCAAAGAGTTATGTAATTCTGAATTCTCTGAACCCATCTCATCAGCACCAAATATAGCTGCTATATAACAGAAGGGTTTCTATTGTCTTTTACAATAACAAGTATTACTGTATTTCTATGTATTTCTGTGGTCCACTGATGCAATGAAAAATGAACAGTATAAACTATGTTCACTTTTTTGCTGTTATTTTGCCCCATTTTCCCCATCTTTACTTTTCCTTATATTAATTTCTTAACTGCTATCTTGAGCAGGTTAGAGATTTGATAAATGTTCCCATTCTCATTTTCTGTTCATCTACAATTTAGCTCTGTCTTACTACCTTTGGTATCTTTTGCTCATGGCATCTCGACACTCTTCAGTCATTTCTGGTTGCCTGATTCTACTTGTGCTGTCACTAATTTCTTTCTGCAAACATACTTCATCTTCCTGAAAATGTTAAAGGATGCAATTGCTCCACTGCTGAAACTTTATCTTGTAGCAAACCCTGCTCCAAATATTAAGAGGTTGAACAGCTTTTTACAGCTTTTTACAACTACAATACATCAATTTGTATATTACATAAATATAGGAAATTATAGCAAGAAATTCAAGAGATATATATTTGGTATTTCAATTATTAATAAATTTTATTTTGAGGGATGAAATGCTTAATGCTAAGTACTAAATAAAAGAATTAATTAAAAGAAGCATTTAAGACCGTAATATGGAGTTTCAGATTTAATTTTCAAAAAAATTACTCTCCATTGTTTGGATAATCTTCATGATCATGTATTAAGTATTGTAGTATCAACTTCAAATGAAAATAGTGCAGGAAAGAGAAATGTCCTATTCTAAATAACAGAGACTTGGAAAGAATGATGTATGGAGTTTAATTTATGACCAGATTTTAAAAAATCAAAACCCAAAAGTCAACAAAAACAACAAAAACCCCAACCAAAGAACAAAGAACTGACATCCTATGCTTTATTGTACAGAATGGAAGCTGTAATAAAAAAGGCAGCATTAGTTCCAGAATGGAGACAAACAGGTAAGAACATACCTAGTATTTCTTTTATGGTTTATGCTTGCACAAGGAATATTTTCTAGGCAGGGTATTTTAATAACATCAGCATTTTTTTTCAAGTTTGGCAGATTTTTGAAAAGAGACATTGCATCAGCTAGAGTAGATTCAAAAAATTAAGAGAAAAAAACCATAAAAAATGCTAGCCGATAATTTGAAGAGGAAATGGAAAAATTAATATCAAACAATTATTTGAAAGTATAAAGTTAGGGCTGTGTGAAATTTGGTTAATTCTGAATCTGTATTCAGGTTGAATGCCCACATAAATTTGTTTTTAGATTTCTCAAGTCACTTTTGAGCCTGGTTCCTTAGTATCTAGGGCATTGATTGTACAGGAAGAGACCCAAAGATATTTTGCAACACATGTTGAATTACAAACACTTTACAGAAGCAGTGGGAGGTATTGTAACTCAAGTAGTGTTGAGGGTCTTGTAAAGCCATCTGGCCAGTTAAAATTAAAAGGGATGAAATGATGAATACTTGATCCCTCACCCACAAATGCACTGTTCATCTCTAACCCAGTTTAACAATAACTTAAACTAGATTTAGGATGTCATGAAAGTTATCACAAGTGAAAAGGAATGTGAAGGAAGAAATTACTTCAATCTGTAGTGCACAACCAGACATTTATGATTAAAAAAAGTAACCAGTTTTGCACATCCCCAGGTTACACAAAGAATGACTGCTGTGGAAGGAGAATGAAGAGAAGAAATTAACAAGCCGCGCAGTCCTGGCCTAACATCATCTAAGAAGAGTACCAGGACCCAGGAAAACGCATTGGACCTCAGCTTTCTTTCTGGGGATGAGGAAAATGTGATCAACAGTTTCTTAAACTAAGAGAAAATGGTATCTTTGTATATGTGTATGTATAGCTAAATTCACACACTGTATTTTATAAAGCTAGCCCGCAGGTGACAGGTTGTACTACTATATCTGTAATTTGTATGATACGGTGAGTCAGAACACCTAATTGTTGCTACTGTTGACCAGTTTCTAAAGAAAGTAACTAGAGAGTGCACCCAAAATATTTTCCCAGACTATTGATTCTGTAAGTGGCAGCATTCCTCCTGCAGTATGAACAGGAGAACATTCCAGATCTTGTATGCTCCAGCAGAAGTGATAAAAGAAAGGTCTTTCAATGCACTGAGGAATGGGAGGGCCTCATACCTTTTCCAGAGTGTTGACCCTCTTGTAGGTGGCAGGCTGACAAAATAATTAGAGTATACTATACACAATTTGTCATGAAATACAAAAAAATACTCCTATCTTTATCCTCTTTGTTTTCAAGGTTATTACTGAGCAAAGAGTAAACAGGCATGAATAGAGGCAAACCAAGTAAATTTCAAAATTGCAAAGGTTAAATCTCTGCAGTGTTCAAAAGCTGTTTCTAGTATGAAGTAATTAAAATTGAAGCGAATTTATACAATCAAGGTGAGTGAAAAATTTTAACTGTGAGAGATAGTTATGCTAGATCAAAATATCACAACTACGTACCTGTAGACCACCCTGGGATCTGGTCTAGCAGGGTGGCCCACAGCTGGTTAATCCACAAGTGCCCAGATAGATAAGGATAGCTCCACTGAAGAGACAGGAGGATGCTCAGGCTACTGTGATCCACAAGGGTTTTATTGGAGGCAAGGCAGAGGATGAGGGAAGAGAGAGAGGCGCAGGAAGACAGCCACTCAAAAGGGAGGCAGACTCTGAGAGCCCCAAGGGAAGGCGGGGCTAGGGTATATAACAGTGGAGGGATAGGAGTGGTCGGGGTACAAATGAGCCAATGGGGGAAAAGTTAAGGGGAGGACCAAGGATGGGGTGACATGACCTGAGCCTATGAGGAAGGAGGGAAGGAGTGGTCTTACAGAGAGAACCAATAGGGGTAACGAGAACAAAGAACTTTCTAGAACAGGGGAGTAGAACAATTGTTGATTGGCATGACCCAGGGAGGGTGCAGTATTTGATGGACAGGTTCCCTTATTTTGTAGCCTCCCATGGCATTTCAAGGGCCCCTCCCACACGTACTATATATGAGAGGCTGAAATGCGAAAGGCTAACGACTCAAACATTTGCCTGTTTGCAAAAGCAGCAGCTACTTTGCTGAGACCAGGTTTGCATCCCTGAACTGAAGGGGAGGAGGAAAGGTTTGGCTGTGTGCTGGTGAAAATTTCTGATCCACATGAAACCAAGAGGGTTCACTACCAGAGGATGAGCATGACAAACTCACTTTTTATATACAAAATGATTGAGCCCTGGAATTATTGTGTACCTGATAACATGCTACTAATATCTTAAACAAGCAGTTTTCTGGCCAGATAAGGAAAAAGATCACTGAGATGCAGATCCTGCAGAGGTGGTGTGATGCTTATGTCATTCCATTTCCACTTTGATAGGCACTTCTGGCTCAACTGAAGTGAGAGAAGCAGGGCCAAACAGCAGTCATGTCATTGAAAAGGGCTATAAACCATCAAAGAGCCCTGAAACACCCCCAGGCTCATTTCTGGGGCCTTCCACTATAGGACTTTGCACAATCCACAGTATTGTAAAAGGCAGTGTAAAAGTTTATCTGCTCAGGGGAGGTACTTGGACATTCCCACCCAAACCTGAATGTAGGTCAAACCATTGAACTTTGTGTTTCATGGGCTTCCCCCACCCCCAATGGATAAAGATTGCACTTATCACTTCAATCAATAGGCATCAAAATTGACACATTTGTGTCTCATAACTGCATCCATGGGTGGTGATATCTTCCTCTCCACTATCTACTTTTATCCTTTCTTTTTCTTTTTCTTTTTCTTTTTCTTTTTCTTTTTCTTTTTCTTTTTCTTTTTTTTTTTCTTTTTCTTCTTTCTTTCTTTCTTTCTTTCTTTCTTTCTTTCTTTCTTTCTTTCTTTCTTTCTTTCTTTCTTTCTTTCTTTCTTTCTTTCTTTCTTTCTTTCTTTCTTTCTTTCTTTCTTTCTTTCTTTTTCTTTCTCTCTTTCTTTCTTTCTCTCTTTCTCTCTTTCTTTCTCTCTCTTTCTTTCTTTCTTTCTTTCTTTCTTTCTTTCTTTCTTTCTTTCTTTCTTTCTTTCTTTCTTTCTTTCTTTCTTTCTTTCTTTCTTTCTTTCTTTCTTTCTTTCTTTCTTTCTTTCTTTCTTTCTTTCTTTCTTTCTTTCTTTCTTTCTTTCTTTCTTTTCCCTATGCATTTTCTTAAGCAATATTTTTTATACTTTTGTGTTGCTATATTTCTATAGATAATAACTAAAACCATTACATACCTGCTTTCTGTTTCAATCAAATTGTTCTGAAATAAACCTGCCACATATACATTTATAAAAACACAGATCTGTCAGTGTTGTTTCACTCTATTTTTCCCTAAGTGATCTATTAACAAGAACTTCAGTTACCCTCGCCTTCAGGTGCATGTTGCAACACCATGTAGATTGTTAAGAAATAATTCCAACACATAACTCCCACTGAAGTTATAAGTACATTGGCCCAAATGGGATATCATCTCACAAAGTGATTGTGGAATTAAATTTCTGTGGCATCTTCATTCCTCAGGCTGCTCAAAACACAGCTGTACAAGACCCAGAGCAATCTCATCTAGCTCTGAAATTACACACATATCAAATAGGAAGTTAAGCTGGAAAAACTCATGGGCTTCCCCACAAACAATTTTTTCTCTGTTTTCCTACAGGTCTTCAGAACACACTCATTCCAAAAAAATTGGTATGGGTACTCATGTATAAAAAAATAGTAGGAACAAAGTTATTGCCTGATTTTGTTTGCTTTCTTTACAAACTCATTTTCTTGTGTAGGATGGGGACTGTAGTTTTCTCAGAAACAGAAAAAGATTATGAGATCATATGGATATGGAATTAGTGATAGCAAGAGTCATCAGAGGAGAAAAATTAAAAAAAAAAGCAATGGAACAATGGAACAATGTAAGAAACATGAAAATAAAAGACAAAGCTTTAACAATCTGTAGACACGTGAATTCATATAGTTTTATTTCAGGGCTAAGTATATGCATAGGGAACATGCTATTAGTATCCATATTGTATAGACATCTTGAGTTCTTATTGCTGTTGTATAGTAAGTCAAGATTTATACTGTGAAGTGTTCATTTACAGTCCTTTCTACCCACAAGAAGTACCTTTAAAAATGCATTATCTGAGACAAATGATCAAGAGCTCATTGAAAAATTGCTGCACATTTGTAACTGACTATGACATTATTACAAGTCACAGGCCATACATTAGTTAAAATCTGGTCAGTACAGCAGCGTGCCAAGGAAAACAGTGTTTATATCCTACTACAAGTTGGGGTTTTATTGGTTGTTGGAGTTTGGGGTCTTTTTGGTTTTTTATTCCCTACAAGGTGGCTTCCTGGTAATGATGATCTGAGCATCTCTGTAGCTACAGTCTGCACAGGCTGCTTAATGAATTTTGCAGTGTCAGAAACCCCTGACTTTGCATACTGTACAGACTTGGAACTTTTATAGCAACACACACAGCTTGCGGGATTTCACTTGATACATAATCTCTCTATATATCACTGGCAATAAGTAGAAACTGTCTGTCTCAGCAGTTTATATCTCATTACTATTTATGATGGGCTGGCCTGAACAACTCTTCTTCAACAGCATTGTCTATAACGCAGATTCTTTTTTCTGTCTAAACCTAATTTCCAGAATGCAAGTGGTTTTGCCACTTCTGAATCCAGCATTATCCATTTTCAACCTCAAAAGCATGGTTAGGACTGAATGCAAATTACCATGTGTCTTACCTTGTTTCTTTAAAAAGAGGAACTTGGGCTCCAACAGGCCCTTATTAATCTCAATTAATGGCCAAGATCCCTAGGTCGTTTTGCAGCATCTCTGAAGAAAATAAGTTCAAGGGCATCAGAAAATCACAGATAAAGACCTTGAAGGAATTATTTCTGACTTTTGCAGGAATTATTTAATATATTAATAGAAGCCTGTGACTGTAATTGTGTCACTTCATGAATTTCTCATCAAAAGGGTAGAGTTAATGAAAGAACATGCAAAGCAAGCAGTTCTTTGCTCTTCTTACTAGTCTACTCTTCTTCATAACTGTAATTCAGTGATTCTGAGCTGCCCTTAGATAGAAATAGAAGGGGACATTTTGGTAAATCAAGACAAAAATCATGACATGCATCTGAGGGCATGAAAATATTCTTATCTCTAATTAAAATCACTGAAATGTACACTCATGGACTAGTCATAGTAATTGTTTTGTCCTGATCACACATTATGAATTCACCATATGGGCTGTTCTGCTGAAAGCTTTTATTTCCATATCCTCCAATTCTCAGAGTTAAGAAAATAACACATAACGTTGAACAAGACTCCAACAGTGCATTTATATTGGTTCTCAGCTTGGTTTTGTTTCCCGTGGCATTATCGTCAAAAAGGACAGTGCATGCTTCTTCTGTCATGAGCTAAATATAGAAACTTAGATGTTTAGAATAATTTCCCAGATTCCAGATGTATAAATTGAGATTTGTTTTATGTCCATGTTCAATTAAAATTTTAAAAAATGAAATATATGGATAATAGAATTTATATATACTTTAGCCAAAGGGCACTCATGTTCACTGAGAGGTTGCTGCTTTTTTCTTCCCTTCGGGCTCTCTGAAGGAGCTCTTGACTCCACACAGCTGGCTTGCTAAAAGCTGAATAAACCCACACTGCAGAACATACAATCCTGTTGGTAGCTTTTATTTAAACAAACAAAAAGAAATTACACTAATAATCATTTCCCGAGGATGATTTAATGTGTCTTGTTATTCTGCTCAATGCATATGGGTAGATTTGGTTTAGTTACATAAGGACTGAAGTAATTCACATTATTCTAGTTTTAGATCTATAAGTGTGGTGGGTTGACCCTGGCTCGGTGCCACATGTCCATCAAACCTGCTCAATCACTCCCCTCTGCAGCTGAACAGGGGAGAAAAAATGTAATGAAACTGCTTGACAGTTCAGATAAGGACAAGGAGAGATCACTCATTACTGTCATGGGTAAAACAGACTCAACTTTTGGAAATTAATTTAATTAATAATCAAACAAATCAGAGTAGAGTAATGAGAAGTAAGACAGATCTTAAAAATATCCTCCTCCCTCCTCTCCCTCCTTCACAGTGTCTACTGGCCACCCTCCTGAGAGGCACAAGAGATGGGAAATTATAGTCCGATCATGTTTCTTTTGCTGCTTCCTTCTAAAGGGGAGGTGTCCCTGTTCTGGTGTGGGGTCCAGTCCTCATGAACTTCTTCAGTGTGAGTCCTTTCCACAGACTGCAGTACTTCATGAACTGCTCCAGCATTGGTCCCCCATAGGGTCACAAGTCCTACAAGGACACATGCTCCAGTGTGGGCTTCTCTTTTCACAGGTCTCTGGTCTTGACAGGAACCTGTTAAAATGTGGGCTTCCCACAGGGTCACAGCCTACTTTCAGCCATCCGCCACGGTCCTTCATGGGCTGCATGGGGACAGCCGCCTCATGATGATCTTCTTCACAGGCTACTCAGTACCTGGAGCCCCTCTTTCCCTTCCTTTCTCCCTAGCCTTGTTGTCTGTGTGCTCTCACATATTCTCACTCTTCTCTTCTCTGACCTTTATAATTTCTGTGCTATAATCCTCTTTTTTTCCCTTCTTAAATATGTTATCACAGAGGCATTACTACCAACTTTGATGGGCTTGACCTTGGCAAGCTTAGCATCTGTCTTAAAACACCTGGCATTGGCTGTCAGGCATAGTGAAAGCTTCTTTTACAGAAGCCACTCTGGCAAACTCCCACTATTTTTCCCACTACCAAAACCTGGTCATGAAAACCCAATACACAGTAAAATCAGTCCATAATTTTGTGTTCAGAAAAGCCTAATTTTTGTTAAATAGAAATTAGTATTAGACATACATTCAACACAAAACCATATCCTCGATCAACATAAATCAGCACAACTCCATAGGGTACAATTGAGTTATGCAAATTAACCCCACCTGATGGTTGTCCAATCTTCTCTTATAATTAGGATTGTAATCTCAGACCTTCAGCAAGATATTGTTCAAAAAATGGGGAGCAGTAAGAAGTGGTATATTTACTAATTTTAGGAAACTATATGCAAACTTTCAAACAGACACATTCACACATCTTTGAACAAAGTATAAATCTGTAATTATAGCAGAATTTAAAATGAATGTGAAAATAATTACTTAATTAGCTTGCACATTTAATTATAGTTAATAAAGTAGCCATATAGAAGATAAAACAAAGTTATCTCTTCCTCCTTGCTTTATAATATTTTGCTGTACAGGCATTGAAATGAAAATTGTATTTTAAATAGATTGAGTCACACTGGGATATATACAAAATACAATGAAATATGTTTCATTTACAACAAGTTATGTAAAGTTATGTGAAGTTATGTATATGAATAACTTCTGATAAATGTGTTGACAGGAAAAATATTCTTACATGCTGGAAGGCAGATGCTGATTTTCCTAGAATTTATTTATGGAAACATACTGTGGTTATTATTTATTTTCCCAGTAATGATAAAAATAAATTCCACATGAGGATTGTAATTTACCTTTGAATATTTTCCATAATACTTTTTTGATGGATCATAATAATAAAAAATATGAAGACAGATATTTCAGGGCAACTGAAGAATCTAGTTTAAACCTGGAAGAGGTTGAATGGTCTAATGATGTCCAACAAGTTGATGACCCTACTCAAAGAGCTAGAGAGTTCCTAATGCAAAGAGAAAAGAAAAAGAGCAATAGAAAAAAAATCTATTTTTTAAAATTTTTTTTAGTCCTTTGACCTAGTAAGATAAACTAATAATAGTGTAAAGGCTACCATGGAGATTAATGCTGCTCTACAATTTTTCTCTAAAGATCAGAAGCTATTTCCAGACTTTTCATAGTAAATTTTGACTATGAGACCAATATGGAGAGAAATGATAGGTGTGAAACCCTTAACATATTACTAATAGCAGTTGGAGCAGTGAAAATCATTGCTCTCAGCAGTTGACTTGCACAGAAACATTCTTCAGGTAGTTGCCTGTGACTAAACAGAGCACATGACCACTGATGTTAAGCATGAACCAAAATCAAATCTGACTTCACTGAAAGTTTCTGCCAGTAGTTAACAAGGAGGCTTAAAAACCATCCTTCATTGCCTATTCCTTTACATTTTCCTCCAGCCAGTTATTTAGGCATTTCCTATTACAGAAGCTACTTAATAACTATGGAAACCATTAATTTGTCTGAAAATTCTTAAAACTGATTATATTCTTTATGTTCACAATACCTTTTTGCATTAATATTTCTATAATTTAATGGGCCATTCACAAGTCTGGATATAAGGTAGGTATCCCTCAAAAGTGGGAAGTACTATGCAGATAGTAGATATTTAATTTAAAACATTATTTCTTACAATAAGTTTTCACAAATAATGTAATAATTATTTTCTTCTCTATCAATAACTTCCTCAGAACATGCTTCTCTCTGGAAATGGATGAGATAGTCTGTAATCTTTTGCTGTTTGTTCTCAGTCTGCAGAAGATCCATAAAAGTCAGGAGAAAAAACACCCACCAAGAACTGCTAATAAGGCTATTCCTGTGATTTGCTACAAAGAAATTCAACATAAATCTTTCAAAACCTGAAAATAATCAGACAAGAACAAAGAAAATACAATATTGGCATGCAGACTGCAAACAGCTATACAGATGCAAAAATTCCTGCTCAGAAGTGACCATGTAATTTAACTAAGTTCACAACATCTTCCTAGTCTCCAGATTATTCAGAAATATTGTTTTTGCCATATATTAATACCTATTTAGGTCTTATACTACTGATATGCACACATGCATGACAGTTGTTTTGAGGGCTCATGGTAACTTCTTGTGAAGAACAACTGAAGTCCATGTTTAGTCCCACAGATCCAAACATACATCTCTGAGACAAATCTTACATACCACCTGAGAAAGACATCATTAGTCTCCATGAAATTCAAAGTATGTTATGAACATCAGTCCTAAGTAGCATCCTACTATACCTGAACATTCTACATTCAAAACCTTGATTGATATACAAAGCTGAATTTCAATGAGAAACAAACAAAAAAGAAACACAGAATAACTCCCTTAAAGGCTGTAGTATTTCTTATTTCTATTTTTTTCAATGAATTCTTTGAGCCTTTCCAAAACACATTATTATTTCTAATACACCTATTCTGTATTTTCCTGGTGAGAAAAATATAACACCTAGTAGGAGTCTGAGTCATATGACTCTGTAGATACAGTTACATCCCAAACTTTCATTTAAATTACATTTAATTTAATTAATTTAAATTAAAATATAATTTTATACCATTGCTTTTTTACTCCTTGTAATTAGGTTTAATTAAAACATTAATCCACCAATTTATTAATTTATTAGAGGTGGTAAGAAAGTGAGACATATTGTTACTTCTTTTCCTGCAAAAACTCAGCTTACTTTTTATATCAATAGGCTTTTACACTCATGTAATTTCTTAAATTGATTTGTTACCATATTTAATGTGTTATAATATTAAAAAGCATGAATATGCCATTTATGTTTACTTCCCGTTGCACTTGTTGCTTGAGACTATGATCACACAAAAGCTGTGCCAGGTCCTTAAGTCTTCATGTTTATAAACTAATTTTCAGATAACCACATCAATGTTTGGCACCTGTGGAGAATTTAGTCACTTCTTTCAAAAGCATAAGTTTCAGTTAATGCACAAGTTGAAGATAATAACAGAGACAAATCATCTTAAAAGTGAAAACACTGCACCCCACTGCAGGTCACTAAATGTAAACATGTGACTTCACTCTGAAAGAAAATGCAAACAGCCCTTAGAGACTGGATTTGCAAACATGAAGTGCAAAAAGTACTATGATTTTTCAATTGTTTCAAAATTTTTTGGTTGTCTTCATTTTTTCTCTTTAACTTTCATATGTGTTGTCCTGTCTTTTTCACTTTCTGTTTGTTACCTACAAAATCCATTTCTCTCATTATTTCCTCCACTCCCTGCTCTCCACACCAGGGGGGAGTTTTGGCTCCATTTTCTTCATGCTCTCTCATTTGGCAGTGTAGACAGCAGTTAAGTCCCCTGTAGAATTTTCTTCTTTAGTCTGAACAACCCCAAATTTCTCAGCTTCTTCCCATATTTCATGGGGTCCTGTGGCAAATGGCATAGGCTGGGAGTGGCTGAAATTTAATCATAAGGGTTGAGACGGGAGTGAGATTGTAATTTAAAGGAAAGACACACACCAGTCTCTGTGAGAGATGCAAAGAATCTTCAAGAAGAGCTGACTGAGAGCACTTGCAATGGTGACAACCTGTTCAGGTGCTTCAAAAATCTGAATGGGCTAATAAGATATAGATATTCACTGTCCAACCCTTTAAGTGACTGGATCTGGAGTAACTCAGGGAAAGACCTGTACTACGCAGCACAGACAGGACTTCTGCTCTGGCCAGCTTGAACTTTCTCTGAGACTGCAATTTTTTTTCCCTAGGGGAAAGGGAGGTCATATATCACTTGCCAACATTAAACCTATCTGTAAGGGAGTGTGCTTTGGTGTTCAAGTCCATTTACTTCCTGCACAGTCAATTTGGTATTAAACCACAAGAACAAATGTTGATATCAGAAGTGGAATGCCGTTATACTAATCAGGTATCTGTAACATGGGGATGGAAGAGTATTAAGATCTGGAAGCTGATGCCATGGCAGAAGCTGTCTCTGGGCTGTCCCTGAGCAAGGGATATCTGTCATGGTAGAGGGTTGCACACAGATACCTAATTCTCAAGTTTGGCCAGTGAGTTGCAGGGTTGTTAATGGCCTGAAGGCAGGCTAGAGAGATGGAGCTGCTACTCATTGGTGAGCCAGAGTGTGGCGGCTACCTGCCACAACCTCAAGCAGACGAGATGCGCTGGCTAGCACTGCCCGTGTGAGGGCGGGTGGCCACCACGTGTGTGGGCACCTGTAAAAGTCCGTCTGAAGCCCCTCATTTTCCATTCTGCCTTCCGATTGCCACGAGAAAGAATCCCTTCCCCCACTGCAGTTCCGGCTTAGAACAGGACACAGTGCAGGTGCAACCACTGAACCGTCACGCTGGCTGTTCCGAACAAGGCCTGGCAAGAACTTGGCAAGGAGTTGGCAAGGACTTGGCAAAGACCTGACATGGACCCAGCACGGGACAGCCTGATGCGCGGCCTGCTTCTAATCTCTGATCTTAAGCCAAATGAACTTTTGGGGTGACTCCTGTGGTCCTTCATTGAAGACCCTTCATCTGCCTCGTTACCACTGTGACAAACAAAGAATGAGAACCCTCCTCCCAAGGACTGAGACCCCTACTATAGGGAGGAGGGGAAATTGGTGGCCTGACCACAAATGACATGACCTGTTTCCCTTCAGTGATTCAAATGGACTTATTCTTCATTGTATTCGTCTTGCTTTGGTGGTTTCTGTGGACTCACCTGTTCCCTCAGGGCGATTACAATGGACTTTCATTGTTACACTTGTTCCCCCCTCTTTCCTCTGTGGACTATAATTGGACCCCCGAGTCGACCAGAACTTCGAAGACTTCCCCGACACGACAGACGGATCCCCATCGTCCGGACCACTGAGGATCTCGCCTGTGTTGGTAGCTATTTCCCATACCCCTCTTCTCTCCCTCTCTCTATCCTTCTATCTCCTTTCTGATCCCCACTATCGCATTTTACTGTTTTGGCCCCTAATAAAGGTGCATTTGTTGTGATTAACTGATAGTCCCTTGTTGTTTGCCTTGGTTGCACTTTTGGGATCGGTGAAAAGAACCATCACGACACCCCGCAATAAGCGGATCGTGACAGCACCTCAGGGAAACGGTGTCTGCCACCCTGGTAGTGCTGAGTGCTGCGGCGTGGGTTACGCAGCTTTAGTAGCTTCACACACTGAGAGGAGATGAAGAGAGAGAGAAGGACACTTGTTTGTGAGCCCAAAGAGCATTTATTCCCCCAGGTGGGGCAGGAACAAAGATGCTCTCAGGGTGGGTGCAGTGACAAATGCCAGAGAAACAAAAGATGGCAGCAGATTAAGTAGGGGTTGGGCAGACAGGGGTGGAAACCTGTTTCACCCAATGGGGCCAAACGAGAGATGACAATGATTTTAGCAACCAATGGTAACATAACAGAGGTGGGCACAAAGTCCGGGGACAAATAGAAAGGCTAAGGTGGGGTGATTGATACAGAACTTTCTTGAAGAAGCTGGAAGTGGTTACGGGATTGACAGCCGACAGGGAATGACAAACCTTGACTGATGGGACCAAATAAGGAGAAAACAGGGAGAGGTGAGAAGATTGACAGGTAACTGGGGATCTGAGTGGCTGGAACTCTTGGGGTAAACAACTTGGAGCAAACCACTGTGAGGGGAAAAATGGGGGAGTACAAGGAACAAACCTAACTAACATTAATAAAACACCTGACTAAATAAAACCAACCCACAACACCAGAGAATAAAGGGTAGATGTCTAGAGACTTACTCAGGTTATAAATCATTGCAAACTATGTGCCATCATAAAAAAACCTCAGCAAACTATTTGCCATCTCTTTCTGATATAGTTTTATTTTGCCTTTTGAGATCATTCATAATCTAATTTGTTTGGTAGTTCAAAATTATGTCTTAATTAATGAAAAAAAATCATCTTATGTGGACTGTTGTATGTAAATTACATTAAAAAATTCTGGAGTTTTTACATAAGAACTTCTATTTTCCCCCAAATAAAATACATTTTCAGAATGTCTAAGTTTGCTTTAAAATACTTTTTTTTTTTTTTTTTTTTTTTTAAATCAAGAATTGGTGAAACAAGTCTTTTCACTAAAATTTTGTGTTCAGTTTAAGGACTGTTAGTTTGTTAACTATTAGTACAGCAAATTTATTTACATATTTCTGTTAAAGATGTGAGGATGAAAAAGATGAGATTCCTACAATTTTGTTTTATATTCTATAGCCTGTAGTATGCACTAAAACTCAAAGAAGCTATTGTGTTAGAATTTTATTTAGATAACAACTTTACCTGAGGTGAGAGGCTGTCCCTGTAACTCAAAGGTCAGCTAATTTCTAACCTTAAAAGCCCCAATGTAATCTCTTGCTTAAGAGGGTCTTGTACCAATTGCCACACTTATGTGTGTGGAAACTGGCAGATATCAGTTTTTTGACTATTCAGGTATTCAAGATTTCTTTATAGCTATACTTATGAAAAAATCATGAGACAGGATGAAAAAATTACACATTGATTCTAACTATATTGTTATGAGACCCATTCTATCCTAGATACACACATCTCCAAAAAAAAATCCCAATCCCCCACAAAACACCAAGTCCACCAATAAACACTTTATCTGTGATATCCATAGTTCTTCCTCAACATGAAAGACGAAGAACCCGATTCAAACTAACTTTCAAGTTACTAAAGGTAACTTTGGAATTTATCCAACTTTGGAATTTATCCAACCCTTTTGCTGGGATTTGTGGGAAGTAGTTGCTTTCCATCATTCCTGAAAGATTCTCTGAGGAAAAAGAACTGCTACTCACATCTGTGTTGTCAGCTTTCAGCCTGCTTTATGTTGTTCTAATGTTGAACCAGAGATAAGAAATATTTAATTCATACACATGGTTACCAGTGTCACAGCCCAGAATGACTTATCTTTCCAGATTTGCTACTACAGGGAAAGATTGGAAGCAAGAAGATATTCTGATGCAAAAATTCTTGTGATTGTATTCAAGATATTTCCCCAGGGCAGTGCAGGAAAATAAAAGTTTAATAGGATAAGGAGTCAAAATTTTCTGTACATTTACTCTGTTGTAGATATAGGTGGTTTTTTCTGTTTATTATATTGTGGAACTGGTGGGTTACATAAGGAAAAAATATATTGTACATCTCTTTTCTGCGCCCTTTGTGCATGTTAATATACCTGTGTTTTATTCTTAAGCTATTAGAGCAATTCATAGCTCTCAAAACCATGAGAAAATATTTGAAAAAATTTGCAAACTTGCCATACATGACAAACTGTATTTGGCTTTCTTATCTTTCTATTATATGGATTTTGACTTTAATAGTACACGTGGATTTGTTAAAAACAACACTTAAAATTAAGGGAAAGTAGGTTTTTCGCTCCTCACCAATAGACTGACACTTTGTCAGTTCTGACATAGTCCTTTACCTAAACTGATAAATGCTTGATTTTGTTTCAATTTCCTTATAAAAAAAAAAAAAATAGAAAAACTTTGAATTCAAAGAATTTTCTAATCTTCACTGTAATATTTAACAATCCCAGCTTGACAATTTTTTGCACAGATAATATTTTTGTATTTTAAAAAGATTACAGATTTTAAGAATATTAAGATATTATTAATTTATATTCTCTTAGAGGAATTTTACCCCAGAGAACAGTTTGGACAAACATATTCTCAATTGCAAAGATTTTCTGAAATTCTATTTTAACTAAAGCATCAAATAATACCATACATTTAAAAATTGCTAGTAAGAGCTATTCTACAAATTCTTACAAGGAAAGAAATTAGATTTGATACATCTTTATTTTATAGTAATTTAAAAACAATTAATTTAACTCTTTTTTTTTTCTGCTTATGAAAAATTAAATGTTTACATAGCAGACTGTATTATTTTCTCCAGAGATCCTAGTGGCACAAATTCACATGAACTTCAGGATAGAGACCAAGATATATATCACCTTGTCTTTTTTTTTTCCAGAGACCAGTTAAGAAATTTGATATTGGCCAAGTTTACTAATACATTTTGGGGAATATTTATAGAACTTCATTATCAGAGTTAATCTAAACATACCATGTGATTATATATATATATATATATATATATATATATATATATATGTATAGGTATAATCTCTTGAATATATATAATAAAAATATAGTGATTTGTAGCAACTGCAAACAATAGTTGCTGAAAACATTGTTGATGACAAAGAGATGTTTTACCTGTTGCTGAGCAGTGCTTAGACAGAGTCAGGGCATTTTCCAGTCCTCACACCACCCCACCAGTGAGGAGACTGGCAGTGTGCAGGAATCTCAGAGGGAACACAGCCAGGGCAGTTGACCCTAACTGACAAAAAGGGTATTCCACACCATATGGAATCATGTTCAGTAATAAAATTTGGGGGAAGAAGAAGAAGGTCACAATGGCATTTGTCTTCACAGTTGAGCATGGGATGGAACCCTATTTTTGGAGAAGCCTGGACACCTGCCAGTGGTTGGAAAATAGCTAATGAATTCCTTATTTTCATTTCTTCAAAGTTCAGATCTTGCTTTACCTATTAAACTGTCTATATCTCAATCCATGAATTTTCCGACTTTTGTTCTTCTGATTCTTCCCCTAATTGAACTGGAAGACTATCTGCTTTGGTTTTAACTGCCTAACAGAGTTAAACCACAATAGTCTAAGTGAGTTTTTAACTAGTTTTTGTGCAGTCATTTTTTGAGATTTTAAAATTATTTTTAATAACATATTTGCTATATTTCTTCTAACTATTTTTATTGCATGTTCAAATACTTGTTAAGGAAATTTTTCTGGGAATATTGATGGACAGATGCATTAAAAGTGTGTGGTCTGAGCATGTTTCCTATGAAAAAAATAATACCTTTATTTTATCATGGATCAAAAACCATTTTAGTAATACTTAATTTTTTGTTTTCAGGTTCCTTAAATTTCTTTTGTTTCTGGTAGTGAAACATCTGTGCTTCAGAGCGAGAAGACTGCTGTCTCTTCAGAGAGTTAAAGAGTGGCTTGCACCACTCTAACATAATAAGACTTTTAATTTCCTTAAGTGGAGAAAGCCATGAATGATAATTTTACTTGAACAGTCAAGAGATGGCTCCTCATACAGGTTTGAAGAGTTCAGTTTCTACAAGCACCTCTTCAAGCCACCTATGGAAGCAGGATTAATCTGTGCTAGGTAAAATGTTGATGTCAGTCTATAAATGTGCTAAAGAATGGCTTAATTCAGCTACAATTTAATTTATGCTTTTAAATATTTTTATGACTGTCTCCAAAGCTTATAACTTCACATTCTAAGATTAAACAGGTACAATTGTTAAAACCAGTAAATTTTTGGTATAATTGCATGAATATAAACCCTAATGATTCTTCATCTTCATAATTCAGCAACAGTTAAATTCACACATGCTTGAGATGCATATAAATAAGTATCAGTGCATTTTCTTAAACAATTTTATTTCTGCTACTGACATCTCTGCTTTTGATCCATTTCTGTCACTAGCTCTGATTTTGCTTGAGTCATCTGAGGGTATTCATTATATGAGAATGTATTTTCAAATATTTTTTTCTTTTCAAATAGGATGCATTCATCAAGTAGTGGATTATACATGTTTAGTATACTGATTCTATAGTAATTTATAAGTTAAATTATTTCTTCTTCTGTTGTCATGCATTTCAAATCTTTTCTCAAAAAAATTTCACAAAGGCTATTTTCTAATAATAGCCTAATCTAAAAAGAGAAAGCATAAACTATTTCTTATTTTATACTGTTTAAGTTGTCAGGTTTAGTTTCAGCTTCACTTGATCAAAAATGAGTTCAGAGTATTCATTGTATTTAAGATATTTGTAAAATATATGTGACAAATCTTTGTTTCATTAATAACTATGAAAACTGTAAAATTACTACAAAAACTCTTTTGGAGTTCTGTTTAATTTATTAGTAGATAGGCTTTCCTAGAACAGACGTACATTTTTCTGATATTGTTGCATTTCTGAGATGCTTTTTCTTTTTTTTCTGTAATGCTGATATATCATACCTGCTAAGCATGCAAAATTTGCAAGCACAGTAATTCCTAAAGTTCCCAGGGAAGTGTGATATGATGTTAAGACCCTCACCAATAATAAAGAACAGCATGCAATAAAGAACAGCATGTCAGTGCATACCATGAAGCCACACAGACTTTCAGATTCCAGAAATCATGGATTAGAAGCTTCCTAAACAAGCAGACAATATTTTGTGGTTTAGAAACCTGATTTTTTTTTTTTCTGAAACAATATGAATGAATGCTGTGAGGAATAATTTAACATCCAAATGGTATGTTTTGCCTATGTGTAGGCAATAAAATTGAGACAAACTGTCTTAGGTTAGTTAAATCAGACAAAATTAGGAAGAAATAGATTGCTATAGATACCCAAAGATATATTTACAAGCAGGATTGCAGACCAAAATTTGGCTGAAATTCAATCAGAGAGAGTGAGGTCACCCATGTCAGTAGTATAATTTCAGTATGTCCTGCCACCAAGAATAACTTACTGTTTTAGGTAAAACAAAAGGGTGTCTTTGTTTTCTCTCTGCTGGCTTGTGTCTGGTTAGGTGAAATAGAGAGCAGGAATTCTCCCTGTGCTTCTTTAAACAAGCACAGATTGTGTCAGATGAGGAGTCTCTGGAAATCCCTTCTTACAACTCAACCTACCTAACATATATTTGGGTATGGATGACTGCCTTTCTTTGCTATTTTAAACACTCCCAGAACCTGTCATGTTAGGTGAATGAAATAGTCCAGGATCTGAGATATTAATGCTTACTTCTCAGCTTTGGGCTCATACCTAATAGAAGTGGCAAAGTTGAAGAAGTGAAGTTGAAACCAAGTTGGAACAAAGATGTACAATGATTATTTGATTAAATATGATGATAACTCACAAAAACCCAGGAAGAAACAGGACAAAATTATATTCTAAATGTAGCAAGGTTAATTTAAGATGTGAATAGTATTATGTTTCAGTTCCTGCTTCCAGGAATGTGTACTGCAGTACTGTAAAAGTCATATGAAGAAGGAAATTATCCTATCTGCTTTATAACTCCTTAGAGTGCAAAAATGTGGTATAAATTTCCATGTATTTAATTCACTCTAATGATGTCTTCTGCACTGCAATATCCACTAAATATGTTCCTTATGGAGATCAGTATGAGAAGCCCTAGCATTGTAAAGGTAACACTTTGCTTCAGGTGAGCCAAGAGGGATTCCAGAAATTCTTCATCTGTAGATTCCCAGGGTGTGCTATTCCTTAATTTTGAGTGGCTTATAGCAGCTTATAGCAAGTAACAATAGCAACATAAAAACTGCTTTGCATCTGTCTTGAAATAACACTTGCTATGAGAAACAACTCAGCAGAATCAGAAAGTGCTTGGAAAGATGTCAAAGATCTAGGCCATAAGACAGATCTGAAAAAAAAATAATTAGGACCACTACCAAAGGTTACTTTCATGAGTTCAGTCACACAATTCTGACCCTAATTTCTTAAGACTGTATGAAAAAAGGAATATTTTGCTTCTGTTAAAAATGTGACTATTTCAGCCATTTCATCCACCAAAACATTTTAGAATAGAACTAAATATACTAGTATACAGTATTAAGTTTCCTTTATTGAAACCCTAAATAAAAAATATATTACGTCATTTGGTCTTTCAAGTATGCCTAATCAGTTTTGCTGCTATGGTTACTGTCAAATAGTTTTTCAGAGGATGGAACAGAGCATATATGAATCAGGTATCAAATCCTATGTATGTATGTAGGCATGTATGTACGTATGCATGTATGTACGTATGCATGTATGTACTTATGTATGTATGTATGTATCTATCTATCTATCTATCTATCTATCTATGCAATAGATGCTAGGGCAGTACTTCTAAACTTCCAGTTGCTGAATTCCTGTTTAATCTTTCATTTAACTGCATGCTAGACGCAGTTGGCATATTTCATTGTCCCAGGAATTGATACCAAACTCCCACTCAAAAAGAGTGTTATCACTCATACTCCCATTATCCAATTTGCAACCTAAAAGGTTCATCAGTTTTGTTGCCCTTATCTGGATATGGTCTAGCATCTCAGTGTCTTTCCTGTAGTGAGGGTCCCAAAACCTAACACAAAACTCGAGGTGTGGCCTCATCAGTGTCAAGTTCAGGGGACCAATGTCCTGGTCCTGTTGCCACACTATTGCTGATACAGGCTAGGATGCCACCAGCCTTCTTAGCCTCTTGGGGTCACTGCTGGATCATGTCCATGGGACTCTCAACTTGGACCTCCAAGACATTTTCTGCTGGGAGATGATGAAATTATTCTATTGATTGGAAGTAAACATACATGTTGAAATAAATATAGGTGTTGCCAAGTCTCTGCATGTGTTATCGGCTCATGATGATCTTGACCAGCTTCTCCCTGGACCTTCACCTACACCCATGGTGCCTGGAACAATGTTTAAGCTCAATCCATTTAAAAATTAAAAAATATTATCAGCCATTCCAATAAAGGCCCAGTAAAGTGGGAGAAATTATGCTGAACTGAGGCATGTATCTAAAGTGATTTCTTTCCATGAAGTTTAAAGCAGTGTAAGCAATGGAAAGATTCAGGTGCATTAAAGGAAAATGTAATTCTGTAGCCGAGTTCTTATAAAAAGGGCACTAAGTAAGAAAGTATACATCTCCAGTTTACTGAAGTTTGGGACTCATTTTTTTTATAATGTAATACCCTCTCTGCTCCCCAGGTGTAATTCAGTAATTATAGTAAGCTTCATCCTTTTCAAAAAGGAGTTTCAAAGATGGAAGATCTGTAAAAAAATAATGCGGTAGCAAGGGAAAATACAGAACTACTTCTAAGCTGTTTATACTATAGACTCATGAATCTTACTGGGTGTCAAAGGGTAGTCCAAATCACAGATCTTTAAGATGCTTTGTGGTCTCCATAGGATAATCTCACGTAAAAGGTGACTGCATACTTAAGCAATGAAAGCCTAGCAGAGCCAGAAGCCAATTCTTTCAAGGATGTATTATGAATAAGCCCATGCATCTTTTCAAGTTTTCCTTATTTCTAAACAATTTTAAGGTAAAATTGTGTTTTCCAGGCTTGTTTCCCATGTTGGTTTTATTTGGTTTGTTTATTTGTTCACTTTTCACAGAGGTAAATTACAGCACACCTTAGAGAGCAATTTATGGATTTAAGCCAACAGGAATAATATACCCACAAAAAAATGAGGGTACCAAGGTCACTCTTCAAGCACAATAATGATCCACTTATATCTTAGGATGCTCGGATATGCATCTTACCACATCTAAAATTATGAAAAAAACCTTTGCACCTGTGTTTAACAGCAGGAAATGCAGAGGAAAGCAGTAGTAAAATAATCCAATTGTGCTAAGGTAAATGCTTTGGTTTTGCTTGTGGTGCATTTTAAACAATATCCTAAAACTAGGGATACTGGAAGACCCTGCCCAATCAGATATATTTAATGAGGCATTGTTACTTGTTCAAGAAGTCTTTTTACCATAAATTTAATGGTGAAAAATATCAGTGACAAATATTGTCTTTCTGTTCATCCTTCTATTATAGTGTTGGAATTATTAGACCATTAATTATTAGAATTATTATTATAATATTATTTGTATTATTAGAATGAATAATAATTAATTCTAATTATTATTAGAATTATTATGAACAGAAGCAGCAAAGAGCATATTTTTAATAACTGGATATTTTTCATTCACTTCAGTTAAAAGCTGTTTGTGTTAAAGGAAGATAAATCCCAAGATTCTATCAGAATGATTAAACATTTCTTTTAATTTAGACTTTTGCCTCTGTGTAAATATACTAGACACTTGGGTGTGGTTCATTTGTTGCCCTGTGTATTAAGGTTATTGGAGGAATCACTATTGTTATAGATAAATTGTGGCTATCATTTCATGGACCTCAATTGCATGTCTGCAATGGTACTTACTTGTATGTGCATCTTCATACAACTAAAGAAAGCTCGGAACTGGCTTTTTTTAATTTTCCATTTTTTTAATTTTTTGTTGACCTTTTTTTTTTCTTTCCAAACTAATTAAACTATGATCATGACTTCCAAAGCCTGTCTTCAGTGCTAGGATCTTAAGTGAAAAACTGAACTGTCAAAATTACCATTATCTTCTCTGGACCAGACTGGATTTCTTTGAAGCACTTGTCAGCCAAGTTTTCTCAAAAGACACACTTGCACGGAGTATCACTCCTCCCCAGTGATTTTCACCAGCTGGAGGCAACCATGTAATGAACACAACAATCCAAAATTTCTTCAATGTCAGGATGAAGGAGGCTAAAGCATGCTGGTGTTCATTGCTTTGAAAAATAAGGGGTAAATGCTGTGTAATGGACTAACTAAGCAATTTCTGTACAGATCATCACTCTCAATACACATCTCTTCTTTCCAAACTCACAAGCACATTCATAAATGCACTTTTTTTTTTTTTTTAAGACCTCACAAATAGATACCAGGTACTACAGAATTTTAACAGAAGGCCATATAGCCCTGTTGGTGAAGAGGATATGGAATTATATGGTTGACATTTCATCACTACCACAAAGTCAAACCCAAGTTTGATTTAAGTGTAAATACCGTTTTTATGTTTGGGCAGAAAATATCTAGACTATCACATCTAGCATCACCTTGCTATTTTTTTTTTTTTTTCATGGAGAAACAATAATGTATTAAATAAAAACCAATTAGAGCCCTAACAGCTAATATAGCAATAGATATATTAAAAAAAGAAAAAAATGGTTACAAGAAACACATGAAACAAAATCAATATAGTAATTCTGTGAGCTATTCAGCATGAAATTTTTATTATGTAACTCTCCACCCTCATTTAGATAGGTCTCTGTTTAAATACTGAGGTATGTCAGAGACTAATGAATTTCATTGTGATTATATGTCACTGACAGATCATATAATATATTTTTATCTTTGCAAGATATCATAACACTGTATGATTGACCTTTTAGCAAATATAAGCAGTTATCCATATCTATATGCTATCTATAGCATTATTTGCTATCATTTACCTCCTCTTGGCTCACTGGAGAAAAAACAAAAGTGTTGTATTTAGCATAGGAAGCGAAATTCAATTAAAATCTTTGAAAACACACAATTTTCTGCTCTAACTTTTCATATTAATTATTACTCAGTTAATGGTCTCAGTGGGAAAACAGTTACTGGATTATCCAAATGTTTCAGCAGCTGTTTGTCCAAACTAAATTTGAATGATGTCTGTTACCTACCCAGAGACAGGGCTGCTGCTATTTTCTCAGTGCTACCCTGTGAAAGGAAAAGATGCAATGGGCATAATCTGAAATAGTATAAATTACTTTTAGCATCAGAAAGCATTTTTACTATGATGATGATCAAATACTGACACAGGTTGTCCAAGAAGGCTGCATATTTTCCATCCTTGGAGATATTCAAAACTGTTGGAGAAGACACTGATCAGCCTTCTGGTCTTAGGCCTTATTTTCTGCAAGGGCATCAGGAAAGGTGAGCTCCAGAGGTACCTTCCTGTCTCAACAGTTCTGTGATTCTGTGAAATCCTGTAATAATTAGACTGTATAAAAAAAAAAAAAAAAAGCAAACCTCTACGAAGCAGAAGCAGAGCTAGTATGATACAGGTGTGTACTGTGTGATTTTGCAAATTGTATATATATATGAATATTTTTTTGTATGAGAAGTAACTGATTAGATTCTTCTAATAATCTGCTGCTTATGTATCTTGACATCTGTTTTTCTCCCCATTCATATTCCAGAAACAAAAATGTAGCAAGGTAACCTTCGTTGATGATTGTCTTTATTCAGGGGAAGAGCATAATTTATTTCTCCCCCAAACCAGAAGAGCAGGAAAACCGAGCAATATTGTCCGCAACACTGACCAGAAGCAAGGGGAAGATTTCCAGACAAAGATAAATGTGAAAGTCTGTGCTTAAACAGAATTTTCTATAGCAGTTTCAAAGGGCCAGCAAAGTACATTCATCACCAGGAAACTCCAGGAGAACAGGCACTGCATTTTTATGAAGTGTTCAGAATAATTGAGTGTAACATTCAAGCTGAGCTGGTTTTGTATGTATCAGGTAGTGCAAAAATGAAGAAGAATTAACTACATGTGGAAATGATAAATAACCAAGTCACAGGAGATTTTGAATTTTTATCTTTTATCTGGCCTTACTACATGTAGATATGATATATAACTCACATGACAACTTAATAGCACTGTTTGGACCCCTGCATCCATGCTACTCTTCTTTTACTTTAGCTTGCATGCAGCTGAAGGCATGATCATTAGCTTGGGAATGATCTGTCACTGATGGTCTGTGGTGGATGCCACGAGGTCTGTGATTAGAAAGTCCTAAATTGTGTACAGTCCCTAGCAGAGCTTACAAAGAGCTTGCAAAGAGCGAGTGCTGTGGTAGCAGAAAGCAATGGACTAAGTGATCCTAGCCTATCTGCAGCCAGGAACAAAACCACAACCCAAGAAAGAACATTAGATCTCAGACATCCTTTGGGAATGTGGAAAATGCAATCCAGTTACTTTAAGTTATGACTAAGCATAACATAACTCAATTTTAATAGACACAGAGTTAAATTGAGGTGATGAGATGTGTCCCTCTGTGCTTCTTGCTGAGTCAATGCTTTAAATGTGAGGTATGATATGCTAGAAAAGCTGTTTCCTTACTGCAGTGGGTCCCTTGCCAGTATTCTGAAGGAACCAATGGCGAGTGAACTGAAAGCATTCCCTTATTCTGGTGGTACAGTTTGTTCAGGGCAAAAATCCTTAGATGATAAGAGCTATGATTCAAGTGCAAAGAAAAATTGCATAATTTTACAGTCTTTCATGTTATTTAACATGGCACAGATGGAAGGAATGAAATGTCCTCTGAGATTTCCTTCTAATCTGTCCCTGATGTAATCCAGTATTAAATAGGTCATTCTTCTCAGTTTAATGCAACTGCAAAAAAAAACAAAAAAAAAACCAAAAAAAAAAAAAAAAAAACCCAAACTATTAAATAGGAAGGTCAAGCAGTGAATAAGTTAGTTGCAAATATATAAAGATAGCTTCTAAAAAAACATGTAGGAGGGAAAGAAAAAGTATTAAAAATAAAATTGTTTCTATTCTCTCCATGAGAAGGAGGTCCATTTAGTGGGATCAAAAGTCAGAATGTGACAAAAAGAAATGGCTGATTCTCTCAAAATCTAATTACCAGCAAAATGAGCAAACTATATCACTCAAATGTTATTTCAGTTAATGCATTACCCATCCAAATTGTGTAATGAATATAGAAAATATTTTGTAGTGATACAGATAAAAAATTATACATCTCCCTCATCAGCAATTCTGAATATGTATATATTTGCTCCAGTGCTGAAATCACCCTTCTACTCTGACTTCGCACCTGAAAGTTGACAGTGTCAGTCATCTGCGAGGTTGCAGGATTTGGGGATGTGATCACAC
This sequence comes from Vidua macroura, assembly GCF_024509145.1. Classification (NCBI taxonomy): domain Eukaryota; kingdom Metazoa; phylum Chordata; class Aves; order Passeriformes; family Viduidae; genus Vidua; species Vidua macroura. The sequence continues at coordinate 46,637,084 of NC_071572.1, read as the reverse complement.
CTTACCAGTACCTTGAATTGAGTGCTAGGAGGAGTGGAGTGGCGTGCCTGTAGGTACAGCCCCTTTGGCATGGGCCCTTTCTCTGTTCAGTTGTATTGGAGCAGAATTCCTCTACCCCATCAGCTGGCACTCAGCATTGTTGGTGGGTTACATCTAGACTCCTGAGCATTTAACAAAAATTATAAACAGCATTATTTTGCTTTAAATATGCCCATGATATAAATCCACCTACTAGAGTTATAAGAAAAATTTCCTGTTGCAAATTAATATATAAATTCATATTGCAACTACTACTACTAAAGTCAGTGACTGGATACTAGACTAAATGGATCACTTTCTCAATTAAGTATGACAGTTTTTATATTCTGGAGGTTTTATTTCAGGGATAAACCAATATTTTTCACTCTAATTTAATTTTTGGGGGGATTTTTTTTTTCAAATGTGTCTCCTAGTATCCATACAGTTCCCCAGTATATTTAAAAGGAGAAGAATTAAAATAAAAATGTGGTATGTGTATCATGAACACTAGAAAGAAAATAGTGTATATGAAAGTTTGCCACAATAGCATGAAGAACTTATTACATATGAATCAAATTTTCTTTATATGCTGACATTTCAGCAAGCATTTTAAATTTGTATAGTTATTCCATAATTTTAGCAAGCAAATTCAGGGAGGTAATTGAAACCAAACACTGTAAAATTGAATATCTTTGCTCTAATGTCAATATTGACTTCAGTCAGTACTTGGACTTCAGATTTTTTTTTTTTTTTCTGTTGCAATATTCTATTTTTTCTTGGCTGCTTTGTTCTATCCCAAAATGGATTTATTAACACACTCCTAGGGAAAAAGAAAAAATAAATCTCACTAAAAGCTTCCCATTCCCTCTTAGTTTGTACCCATATAAGCAGGAAGAGCTTCTAAAAGGTAGATCTACATTCTCTAAAAATACTACACAGAAATGTATTGGTCAGGACTGAACCAGCTAGCAAGGAAACACTAAAAACTGAATTCTGTAGCTAAGCCAGGCTTTCTTTTCCACCATCACAACAAAGTAGTAAGCCTTAGAAACTGGTTGGTAATGAACAAGTACTATTGTCAGCAATTATTTTTGTACTTGCCATGTGCAGCCAAAAAGAGTCAGCAGTCCAGTGACATGTTGGATGATTTTAAATTATCCAGGTAAGGCAATCTAAAGTCACAAGCTAGATGTAGTGTGGAATTTTCATTGTATGATATTCAGATTATAGAACTGGAGACACATAAGCCATCCAACATGTTATTGTACTGCTGAGTGTAAAGAAACAATACATGAAATGGAGTTTTAAATGCTACTGATATGTATTTCATACAATGAAGTAGAAAAGAGTGGGAAATCACTGCAGCTGTGGTTTGAGATTCATACATCCAAGGGAAACGTTGTGTCCCTTAATTATTAAGGGTATTAATAACGGTTGGAGGATGAACAGATTGAAAGCAGCCCTACTGAGAAGGACTTAGGGATTCTGGTGGATGAGAGGCTGGACATGAGCCGAAAATGTGCACTCACATCCAGAGCAGCATGGCCAGCAGATCAAGGGAGGTGATTCTGCCCTTCTGCTCCTCTCTGGTAAGACCCCATCTAGAGTGATGTGTCCAGATCTGGGCTCCCTGGCACAAAAAAGACATGGACATGTTGGAGGGAGTCCAGATGAGGGTTATGAAGATGATCAGAGGGCTGAAACACCTCTTCTGTGAAGTTGTAAGAGTTCAGGATATTTTGCCCAAAAAAAAGGCTTCTGGGACATCTCATTGTGCTCTTCCAGCACCTAAAAGACACCTACAAGAGCTGAGAGGGACTTGTTGCAAGGGTATCTAGTGATAAGACAAGACGGCATGGTTTTAATTTGAAAAAAATTAGATTAAGGTTTGGGATGAAATTCTTTACCAGGAGGGTGTTGAAACACTGTGACAGTTTGCCTGGAGTGGTGATAAATGGAGCAGTCAAAGTTAGGCTGAATGGGGTTCTGAGCAACCTGATCTAATCAAAAATGTGCCTCCTCTTAGCAGGTTGTTTGAACTAGACAACTTTTAATGATCTCTTCTATCCCTAAATATTCCATGATTCCCTGAATCTGTTATTCTACTCTTTTCGGGTCTGCTCCTGGAGCAATATAACAATTTTCTGTTTCCAACTTTGCAAATAAAAGTATAATCAGGTGTTGCCACTTGTTTAGTGGCATTGAGTGTAATTCACTGAATAATTCTTTTTTTTTTCATGTTGTATGTAATTTTAATCCATAAAGAATCCTGTTGTTTAAAAGGTACCATAGAATAAAAGTGCCAATCAGCAAGAGCAAGAGAGTAAGAACTGGAGCTTTAGTTTAAACACAAATTACTGAACTGCAACACATGCCAAACTGACTGCTGACCTTCCTTAACTGAGGCTTTAATTAGAAGAACAAAGGAAGCAAACAAAGTACACGATTTGACATTCCATTTGAGATGGAGTATGGTACAGTGGTCATGTAAGTGAAATGAAAAAAAATTAATAAGACTTCTAAACTTTGAGTATTTTCTTAGAGATAAGAATTGGTGCACTAAAATTTCATCAGATGAAAGGAGTAAGGCTGAGCTTTCCTAAAAAAAGTTACAGTCTGTATTTAAATATGCCTCTAATACACAGAAAACAAAGGAAAATTAAGAAATAAATAGTTCATTTTGTTCATGTATACCTATAAATGGTAAAGCTTTTAATTGAATCACCTCATATAGAAACAATTCCACACTCCTCCTCCACCTTTTTCTATGTGTGACAAATAATTTTTTTTAATATATAAAGATTACTTCAAAATATATATTTAAGAAAAGGCATCAGCTTTTATGTGGTGCTTCTTAGAGATAAGTTCTTCACAAATATAGAGGAATTTGTCTTTAGAATATATCTATTAGATAGAATTAAACTCATTCATAGTACCTTTTTAATGATGTTTTGAAGAAAGGGGAAAAGCTGCTGCACAGCACAGCTGGGACAGAAGAGTGAGAATATGTGGGAGCAACAACTCTGCAGACACAGGTCAGTGAAGAAGGAGAGGGAGGAGGTGCTCCAAGTGCTGGAGCTGAAATTCTTCTGCACTCAGTGATGAAGATCATGAGGCAGCTGTGCCCCTGCAGCCCATGGAGTTCCACAGGGGAGCAGAGATCCACCTGCAGATCATGGAGCAGCAGATGGTGTCTTTCTGGATGTGTCCTTAAAGAAGATGTGATCCCATGAATAAGGTTCATGACAGAAACGATGGCCCATGAAGAAAGCCAATGCTGGAGGAGGTTTTCTGGTAGGAGCTGTGTATCCACAGGTAATCCATGTTGGAGCAGTCTGTGAAGGATAAGAAAAGACACAATCTGGAGCCATTTGTGAAGAACTACAGCTTGCTGGAAGGACCCATGTTGGAGAATGAAAGCCTTTAATGAAAGACTATCTCACATGGATGGGATCCTATGCTGAAGCAGAGAAAGCACATAAGGAGAAAGACTGGTATAGAGAGACTTTGGCAAAGCACTCGCAAGCCTCATTCCCTATCCTCCTGTGATGTGAAGAGGTAGAGAATATGGGAGTCAAGTTGTTGCATTAACAGTATACAGATTTGTGAGAGAATAAAGCCCTCTGCATTACAGCTGGTCCTCGGAGATCAGAGGGCCTGGGCACCTTAATTTCTGATTCTAGACAATTTAGCACTGTCAGCCTGGTTGAGTTCAATAAGAAATTGCACAATCAGAAAGAGAGCAGTTTACCAGCTCTATACTCCATGTCTGGCCGTGTTCAATAAGAACTTACACAATCCATATTCACAAATAGCAGAGTTTATGGAAGCAACAGGGAGGTAGATTCAGGATTGCTGGTGATAAATGCACTAACTACAGAGTCTTAATATGTGTCATGATAGAATGTATAGTAATAGAGATCTAATAATGAGGTGATAGATAAATAGATAGATGATAGACAGATAGACAGATAGACAGATAGATAGATAGATAGATAGGTAGATTACCAAGTCTTCTCCAATGCAGTTGGAAGCATAAAGCTCACCTAGAAGTAACCCTTCAGGGAGGAAGAGAGAAAAAGTCTCTTGAGTGATCCTGAGCAATCAGAAATTTCCCTCTCTCTCTTTTTGCCCCAACCCCCCTTCTATACTATGATTTTTGTCCCTTCCCAAAGGGGTGAAATAATCCCATGTTACAGATGGAGTTTTGGTGATTGTGGTCTTACACATAAGATGTGTTGTCTTTTTTCTTCATTTGCGTTCTGAGGAGTGTAAAAGTTAATATGCAAATAGGACTTAATGAGGGTCTCAGTTACTTTCAGTCAGAATTTATAGTTGAAGAGGTGGAATAAACTCGTTGGTCTTCCTACATCCACTAAGGTGGCAGTAAAAGTTGTCTGACCTTGGTCAGATAGTTTTTCTGTGCACCTTTAATTCCTTACATGACCAGATTTATAACAAGGCTTGCTTTTCAGGGTGAAAGAGGAATAAGGCCAAATGCTGGTAGAGATGTGTGGGTGCTTTTCTTTGAGTTTCCACTTCCCACCAGACACTCTTCAACTGTTAGGACCTTGCTCAAGCGAGGGGACCAACTGATGCTCTTTTCAAACAGCCTTCACCAATTCTTCAAATTATTCACCAACTTAAAGCCCCTCTATAGAAAATCGGACAATTTACCATAAAAATTGAACTCAGGAAGACAGGGAGGGGGGAATGTGCAGCTTTTTAGGTTTGCTCTTATTTCTTATTATCCTACTTCAATTTGATGGTGAAATATTAAATTAATTTTTCCTTTTTGAGTCTGTGTTGCCCATGACAGTACGAAATATCTCTATTCTCATCTTGACCCACAAGCTTTTTGGTATACTTTCTGCTCCCTATCCAGCTAAGGAAGAGAAATTATAGAAAGCCTTTGTGGGCACCTAGTAGTCAATCCACCACAATTACGCCTAGAGAAACCTTCATGTTACAGAGAAAACATTGAAATAGAGTGATGATGAAAATGCTTGTTAACCTAGCTCCTGATTTACTATGGAGTTTTTTGTTTGACATTTTCTGTTTGTTTCTGAGCCTCAGCCTTCCAACATTGCAATATTTTCCAATTACACTTCTCATTCAAAGTGCATTTCAAATGCTTAGTGATTTTACTTGTGGGAACCCTGATTTTCAGTTTAAGCACTAGGGAATGAGAAATGCACAGTTAATGATCACCTGTGAAGAGTTATATTGAAATAATTTGTTCAGCATCACATTAAAAATCTACAGAGGAATCGAGGAAATAATTGAACATTCAGTGCTGACATTCAGATGCCTCAGCCATTTCTTTCTGAGTTGTATTCATTCACTTTGCAATTTCAACAAGAAAAGAGACTGGGTACTGATAGCACTTAGAGCTATGCTGCTTCAACAGTCTAAAATGGATTTTCATTTGTGTTGTCACAGTTTCTAATGTTTGTTTGGCAAGATTAACAATATAACTTCTTTTTTTTTTTTTTTTTTTCTTCCTAGAGGTTTAAAACTATTCCTACCAAAGAACAAACATACGATTATTTGAAATAATTTAGCTCCTCTACAATGGTTGCTTGCAGGGTTGGATCTTTGCAATCAGTACAAGCACCAGCTGTAGTAAGTAAGACAATTGTAAGCAGCAATAGGTGGCTTTGTGTTAACTTTGTTAGTATGGTGAACGAATGCTAGAGGGAGGGAGTCTGTTCCTTGTGTAGCAGTATTTTTTGTTTGCTTTGCTTTGCTTTTATATATACCAACTCACTCACTGAAATTTGATACAATGAGTAATAGCCATACTTGACCCTATGGTAGAATCATCGACTCTGAGGAAGTCCTTTAGTTAAACACAAACCCAAAGAATGGTCTACATTGTTCTCATACCAAATTGCTCAGGAATTTGTCCAGAAATTAACAAAAGGCAAACTCTCCATTGTTTATAGTTATTATTTTAAATGATTGCAGAATTATTTTTTATCATTGTGTATTAAACTTCTACTTCGAATCTGAGTGAAACAGCCTTCCTTTATTCCCCTCATGCTTCTGATTCAAAAGCAGGCAGAACTTTAATAATTCAGAGCAACTTTCATTTTGTTGTTTTGTGCCCTCTCAGAGGTAAAAAAATTTGGAGAAAGTAAGAGTAGAAATCCTACTCATCCCCCCACAACCAAATCACAGAAGTACTTGCTAGGGTTTTTATCTGATAATATGTGGCAATTTTTTAATGTTTATTATGTGAAGAATAGCTTTCAAGATATAAAACATTAGTAGAAATAGGAGTTTTTTTGAGCATATTTTGAGGCTTATTTCTGATCCCAATGTAACATGATGCTTACCTAAAGCTTTTTGTCCACAACATAATGTAGTGTTTACTTATTTTTGTTTATTTTTTGAAAAAAAAAACAAACAAAACAAAACTGTTCCAAATACTTATTAATATGGGAAAAAATAGCACTTTCTAAAACCTTTCTTACATTCACTTTTTTCTGATTGTCACTTCTAGTTAAAAACCCCAAACAAAAATGTGATAAGCAAAATGAATTCCGTTTCATTGTAGAAGTCTTACAGAAAGTGTCAGCCAACCTCAGCTGTAAGGGTTACTCAGCTTCTGGAAGTAGCACACAAAAAACATGAGACCATTCATACAGCTGCAGATTCAACAAAAGACAGTAAAAAAGATACAAAGGTGTCCTCCAATGTTTAGTCATACCTCTGTTTAAATGAAAACACTTTTAGTAAAAGCATTTTGTAGAAAATGACATTTTTAACCTCTGCCATGAAGTTAGGAAGATATGTTGAATCTTTATCTTCTGTTATCAGGTACATTGATAAAACAAATATTTGTCTTCAAGAGAATATCCAGAATATCACATCTATTTAGATGATAAAGGCTCATTATCATTTATTCCTGAAGTATTTATTTTCTGTGTTTTTTTGAATTGTTCTCTAGAACTAGAACCAGCATTGCACATAGAAGCAGTTATCAAAAATTTCTCCAAGCTCTATATTCTCTTATCTACTCCAATTTCTGTACAATTCATACAATATATAGGTGCATTTCAATAACTCTGTATCACTGTCCTTTGCAAGCAAAATATTCTTAATTTAAAAGTTAGGTGTTCGTTATGGTTGTTACTATGCACCCAGAAACAGATCAGCCGCGGGGGTTATTTTCAGTCCATAACAACTTCTCACTGACATTTCTTTCTTCTCTAATATTTCCCCTGCGCTAGCATGGCTCCTTCCATGGGCTGCCTTTACCTCACAAGGGTATCCAATTCTTTCATCAAGGAGTCAGACACAGGCTGTAGTGTAGGTATCTGCTCCAGTGTTATCTTCTCCAGAAGCTGAAGAACTTATGGTTCAGCACCTACAGCACCTCCTCCCATGCCTTCACTTTCTTTTCTGCAGGCTTCTTCCTAATGATTTTGCTTTTTTTCTCACTCATTTCTTGTAACATTTTGCCAGTTTGTAATTATGCTTTCCTGGCGGTGCCACCATCAGGACTTGGCATAGCCATGCTCTGAGGTAGGTAGGTTGTTGCCAGCTGGAACACTGTGTCTGGCACAGGGCAGCCTCAGCCATTCCTCACAGAGGCACTGCTGAAGGCTCTCTGCTACCAACACCTGGGCACCTACGCTCAGAACTACCACACAATACAGACATAATCGTTCTGGTGACCAAACCTGCCATGACCGAGAATCTGCCAAAAGAGGAACAGTGTCAGTAAGGAGGCAGAAATGGGTTTCATGCAATTACTGGTTCTTTCATGTCTTTAACATTTTTCAGAAATCAAAAATATATGCAATTAAATTTGAAGGATAAAAAACATTTTGAATATTATGTAGATAAGGTAACTGGCAATAGAAAGACACTTAATATGGGGAACAAAAAATACATTCTGATAAATATATTGCTTTTTTTTTTTTTAATTTGGTGTCATTTGAGATGGTTACTTGAGGTAAGAATTGCAACTTAAAAAATACAGCTATGAATGTGCAAAAATCTGTTATAATTTGTTAGCTAACATTTCACAAATTTCATGCTGTATTCGAAGAATAAAGATCAACAGTTTAAAACAGAACGTTACTTTCTAAATTTGTTTTATGATGATTTCTCCAGTTCTGAAATGTAGATTTCCAAATTACTCTTTCCACTTTAATAGGAATGTCCCTACAACTACTATTTTCTTTGCATTTTTTTGTCATGACTTTTTCTTATAGAACAGAGGTGTCTGAAGTTGTTTTGAGAAATGCACTTAGTTGTAGGAAGTATGTTTGTTTCCTTAGTACTGAGTTATGTGTACAGAATACATTCCATCAGCTATATATAATTTAGGGAAGAATACATATATATGTTTAAAACTGGCCTTTTAAAGTCACTTCTGTTCAGAAATCCTAGTGTTTCAGAGGCTGAAACAGCAAGCATTTCTTATAAAAATGATGAGGTTTGTTTTATCAGCAAGCCATATTAAACATCACCTTTTATAAATGTTGAAATGGATCAAAGTGGTCGACATCTGACCTTTCAAGAGATTGTTTAAACTTACAAGGCAGCATGGGAAATTACATTCTGGAAGGAATAAATAGAAGTTTCAGGACTGTCATCTGAATGGAATGAATAGTGCCACATAAACTGTTCTGAGTTGTATTCATCTAGTCAAATATGAACAACTATGATTCACATTTATACAGTTGAGTTAATCCTGTAGACTTCTTGCATAACAATGAAGATTATTAGGTGACACCTCCACTGGTGCTTAATCTAACTCCTGACTCCCTGGTCAGTTGGAACAGAGTGATTCATGTCAACTGTTTTTCAGGCCAGTCTCTCTAAAGCTGACTGGAGGCATCCACACTTTTGTGACTGTCATTCAGCTCCAGATTCTAGGCATACCGATTTAGGTTGATAAACAGAGTCAGTAAAGCTGCCATCAAGTAGATGGTTTGTGCCATTTGGGATTTCTCCTGATGTTCAGCTACCAGACAGGGCACAGATCTTCTTTTGGGCCTCTAGTAGATCTATTACCCTGGTACATAGCTTGAGCACCAATGGGAGATCTATGTCTTTTCTGAGCAGTAACTGAAGACCAGGCAAGATCCCCAGGGGAATATCACATGACATTAGCTTCCCACATAAGGGTAACAATGAAATTAGATGTTATGTCCCGAAATGTATGTGACTATTATAAACCTTGTGACATATTTTCCAACCCTAAGTAGGCCCCCTGGATTCCATACAATATCTTAAATGACATTAGGTGCATATGTTTAGACAACTGAATCCCACACCAAATTGCCACTGATTCCAAAGATAACATAACTTTCAGGTAGAAACCTACACTAGACACCTATATTTTCTGTATTTCTAAGTTATTTCCATGCATATATTCTAAACATGGAAATTAAAGTAAGATTATTAAAATTCTGCAGGTGTGGTTATTGCATTTATAGATTTCACACTTATTAACACCCTTATCTTATGACACTTTTATTACAGGCCCTAAACATTTGCAAAGGGTTGAAAGAAGGAATGAAATAATACTTTCAGGACCCATCTGCTCATTGTGCATCAAGATTTAAACTGATACATCCATGAAACACAATTCTAGTAGGAAAAAAACAATACTGAAAAAATGTGATTTCACAATAAGAAAAAAACAATGGAAGTCTTCCGTAAGTAACAACTGTTACCAATACAGTAAAAGGTTAACTGCTTAATATTTAAAAAGTCATTGGAAGAGAATAATAGGCAACTCCTGCAGCAATTCAGACAACAGTGTTTTTAAAAATTATTATGCTGAGTTGTTCGGTTGTTCATTGGATCCTAGTTGTATGTGATTCTAATTTCACAGAATCACAGAATATGTTGAGTTGGGAGGAACGCCCAAGGATCATCAAGTCCAACTGCTGCCCCTGCACAGCACCATCCCCAAGAGTCATGCCATGTGCCTGAGAGTATTGTCCAAACACCTCTTGAGCTCTGTCAGGCTTGGTGGCTCTTCCCTGGAGAGTCTGTTCTAGTGTCCAAACCCTCTGGGTGAAGAACGTTTTCCTAATACCCAACTTAAACCTCTAGGTTGTATCAGTCCCCTGACACAACTTCAGGCCATTACCTTGGGTCCTGTCACTGGTCACCAGGGAGATCAGTGTCTGCCCCTCCTCTTCTCCTCATGAGGAGGTTATAACTGCAATGAGGTCTCCACTCATTCTCCTCTTCTCCAGGCTGAACAGACCAAGTGACCTCAGCTGCTCCTCATACAGCTTCCCCTCAAGCCCCCTCACTATCTTTGTTGCCCTCCTTGGGACTCTCCCTAATAGTTTAATATTGTGTTCACCAAAACTGCACACAACACTTGACAAGAGTCTGAACCAGTGCAGGGCAAAGTGGGACAATCCCCTCCCTTCTTGATCATGAAAAAACACTGAACATACTTTTTTATTAAAACTTAACCCATAATTTACAAGGCACTATCAGCTTTATCCTGTAACTGCTGTCTCTTTAAATTCTTTGTTTCCTCCAGTATTAAAGCCCTCAGATCAAGGCTCTCACTGACAGTCCTTTAAATATTTGTTATTTATGCTATGCTATTACAAAACCCAAACACATACAGCTACATGCAAAACATGCACATAAGCACATACACAGTCTGTACAAGTTACTGTTGCTTGTGTGCTGTTGCGCAGCCCAAAGCAAGAAGCATATTACTGATTATATGATGAATAACTGAACCTCAAACTGACTTTATTTCAATTTCTTCTTTAAAAAGACAGTAGAAAGAGATGATGGACTGACACTTGTCTACCTTCTTACAATATTTCAGGCAGGTGTAAATTTACAGGCACAAGTTCTAGGTGCCTGTATATGTGGTACTTCAGGCAATGACAATACACAATGTTAGATAAGTGAGTTTCCAAGAACAGTTAAGCCTTAGCATCAAAAGATCATGAAATAAGTATTCATTTTGCAAGTTCTTTTTGAAAAGCGTTATCTAAAAGTCAGAGAAAAAGCTGAAGACAGTGATGAAAGGGGGGATAGTGATGAAAGCTATGCTCCACTGAATAAGAAAATTTGAAAGAGCTCCGTGGTATATAAAATGAAGAATGATATCCCAGGCATATTACAGAGGAAAAAAAATATATTTTGAAGTTTTGAAAGTGATTTCTGCTTTCTGTTTATCTGCAGAGACCTAATATTCTGTTTTGCTCATTACAGAGAGAACAAATCCTTTCAGTTAATGAGAAGACACAGTCTTCCTGCTGACTACTTTGGTGACTTCAAGCAAGTCACTCAAATGTGTTTGTTTGATTTCTTTAACCTGCATGTAATCACGTCACCAAAACATACTTCATATTTTGCACAAAGTTGGTGTATGGTGACTGTATTAAGGAAAATGTCAGTGTTTTGTACTTATAAAGAACACACAGAAGTAGAAAATGTGTAGACATAAAAAAGATAGTTCTGAGATCTAAAGGTTCAAGGCTTTTGGCAGCAGATAATATTCATCTGTTTTTTATATTCAGCCTGGACTACCTTCTAGAGAAAAGTAATGAATTTCACATCTCTCTCTGCTTGAAAATAGAAAAAAAAGAATGAAAAATGAGGATGAAATTGAAATAATAGCTGGACATGCACACAATAAAATTCATATGCTTGAGCAGAAAAATTTTTTAACACAGCAAAGGAAGTTGATTGATTGACTCTTGATCATTCAAATAGGTAAGCAAATGACTTTTCCTTTCTTCCATATTTGACATAAGAAAATGCTATGCTTAGGAGTAAATACATTCACTTTAATTCATATGAAAGGTAAATATTATCTGGCAAGCTATCAGGACTTATTTTTCTTAATCTTGTGTACATATTGATTTTAAGTACAATTCTTTGATCTCAGTTTGAAGATCTTCAGAAATAAGAAACATTCAAGCAAGATCTTAAAGCTTTATCCATTCTAGTAGTTCTAAGTGGGCAGTAAAAGTGCTCTGAACTCTTCCTGGGCACTAAAGGCCACTCCATGATCCAGCCTGTTTCTATGCTAGCAAAGTGCCCTAGGCTTCCAAGCACTGCATACTGGGCAAGTACAGCTTCAGAGCTAAAGTATATCCAGGAAATACTAGGGCAAGTGCTACTTGAAATGGGTCAAATCTGTGCCAGGGAATACGCCAAAATTTTTGGTAAACACAGTCCAATGTATCCTGAATTTAATACTACATATTCACATGTTCTGGTTTTGTGAACTGGTTTTGTCTGAATTACCAATGACATCTTGGAAGTAGATACAAAACCAATATATTTCTATTTCCCAATAATGCTATAAGAAATCATAATACCAACATATTTAAACTTCTATTTTCAAATATGATCAATATGAAGGATAACTAGAGAACATAACCCTGAAGCTGGATTCTAGAAGTCATGTCAATTTCATTCCAATAGCGTGTTTTCTCTTCTGACAAATCAGCTCACTGGGATTCTGTTTCTTTCTACAGTAGGCAGAAATATTGTCCAAGGATTGGAAGGTGCAATAGCAGGAGCTGAAAGTGACTTCCCTAAAACAGAAACAAAAGGAGATAGGGCAAATTAGAATGAGAACCAAAAATCCTGTCTGACAAAGTCTTTAATCAATATTAAAATTTCCAGACTCTTATTCAAGGGGCAGAGTTTGAATAAAAACAACATGTTTTTTAGATCTTTCTTAGCATTTATAGAAGTCCATGAACTAGGTAACAATGAAAGATTAGAAACATTCAGTGTTATGTTTTGTCTCACATTTTAAATATTTGTATCCTATGTATAACTACAGTCCACTTGCCTATGAGATTTTTAACTTTGTCATTTAATTCCAGTTGTCAAACATAATCTGTCGGCAAGATCTACGAAACCTTGCAGACTCAAATTAACAACTACAACAACAATTTTTATAGTTAGTCTAAAAGAGATTTTTGCTTAATTGTGTTCACCACAGAAAAAATGAGGAAGCAGAACTGAAACTCTTATTTAATAATTAAGTAAATGTGGCAAGATGTGTCTAGCTCTTTAGGAAGGAATTACTGTGGCATTGACTCTAGAAAATATGCTTCTTTCATTCATTATTTTTTATACATTAAACTGGCAAAACCAATTTTTTTTTAACAGCTTCCCTAAAAAAAAGAAACATACAAACTTTGGAAGATCTGACAAGTTAGTTGGGTCTGCAATCATCCCAGTATGTGAAAAAATCCCAGTATGTGAAACAAGCAGTTTTTCCTACTTTCCTATAGCAGGCCTTACTTTGTTTAGTTTGGAATTCCTCTGAGAAGATACTGCTTATATTAGTCTAACTATATAATAAAAAGCATACTGCCCAGTGTTCATGAGCAAACACCAGTCAATACTACAATTAAACAGAAGTTATGATTACAATTTGAAAAGGCATGTTCTCACCTAGTAAGAAAAGAGGTAAAACGCAATACTCCACAGCTTCCAGTTCCTGTGGATTAGCCTTGGCAGGAAACTAAGCTTCACACAGCTACTCACTCACTCCTCTGCAGTGGAACCTGGGAGGTAATCCCAAGGTAAAAGTACAAAAACAGGTGCGTTGTGGTAAAGATGGTTTAATAGCAAAAGCAGCATATGCAAGCAATGCAATAAATATTATTGATTCACAACTTTGCCACTTCTAGGAAAACAGGACTCCATCATGTGTAAAAGTTACTTGGAAAGACAAATATCATAACTCGTCCCAAGCCTTTCCTCCTTCCTTCTCCAGCTTTTTTTACCAAGTATGCTGGCGTATGATATAGATCATTCATTTGGTCACTTGGGGTCAGCTGTCTTTGCTCTGTTTCCTGACAAATTCCTAGAATCATAAAGGATTCACTCTCAGAAAGGTTTGGCTAGAAAGAGATCTTTAAACATAACCTAGGCCAATCCTTCTGCCATGGTCAGGGATATCTTTCACTGTAAGAAGCAATAATTTTGAGGAAGAAGATGAAATAAAGAGTGAGAAAACTACTTCAGGAAACAAATGTAATTATTACTTACTCTTAAATAAAATAACCTGTCAAGTGAAATGTCAGAGGGAGGGCTAACAATGTACTACTTCTGTCTTATCAGATACCGGATAAACAAGTGCTCCTGACAGAAAGGGAGAGGCTTCATCTGTGTTGTCATGTTAGTTCAAGATAACTGCATGTTAACATCAGTGTGGACTTAAGTCCATACATCTGTCTTTCTTCATACAGGAACTTGCTTTAAAGAAGGATGTCTACCACCAAACCTGTGGGAGGATGGATTATGAGAGACTAGAGATAGTGCTGAAGGCAATCTCACCCCTGAGGAGTTGCAGCTGTACTAATTACCAAAGAGTAGGAACAGCCTTGCCTTTAATAGGTCATAGCTGGGGCCAATATGGATGGGTGTTATAAAAGAGTGGGTTAGCTGGTTGAGAGGAGAGTTGGAGTCAGTTGGCAGTGCTTATGTGAGATGCAAGGATTGGGTAGTTGTGCAAGGGACAGCAAGGGCTAGTATGTGCTGCAATGGATAGGAAGAAGTCAGCCAGCTGTGTTGAAGAAAGAGAAAAGGAGTCAATGTTGTGAGGAGCTGCCTGTGAGAACTCACAGAGAGAAGGTACAAAAGTTTTACAGTAAGATAATAAACTAACGGTGGCAGTTCCCATCCACCATTGACCGGTGCCAAGCACCAATGCTGACACAAACCTTGCTAACACTCTGTGGCAATGGTTCAGTTACTGCAGGAAGAACATCTGAGTGTTACACAGAGTCATTTTAGAGGAAAAAGGGAACACACCATATGTTGAAAGCTAAAACATGGAATACTAGACCAGTTAATGTTTTACCAATCCATATTATCTAAGGAAAACAAAGTAACAATAAAAATACAGAAGAAACTGTTACACGCACTTCCACATGCTGATACATTATGAGTATCTACCACTATAATGCTGAAATTACACTTCCATCACCTGTTGGGAAAAAGGGAAAGGTTGGTCTTGTTTACATAGTTGACTTTATTTCTCACTATCCTTATCTATTTTAGTTAGAAATGGCACAAATTAATTTTCCTCAAGTCTGTTTTGCCCATGACAGCAATTGATAAGCAATCTCTTTGCTTTTATCTTGGCCCATGAGCTTTCTATCCTCTCCCCCTAAGGAAGAGGGGATGAGTGAGCAGCTGGGTGGAAGCTTGGCTCTTAGCCCATCAAAACCTGCTTCCCTTGTGCACTCCTCTGAGTATCTACACCTCTTTTCTGGTGCTGAAATAACCCTTCCACACTCTGTCTAGGCCTAAAATTTGTCCCTGTCATTCATTCCCACAGATGCTGGGCTGCAGGATGTGACCATAGTTCACCAGTGCCTCAGGCCAGAAAGAGCAGGATACTCATAGCAAGTGTAGCCCTTTTGTCACAGGACCCCACTCAGGGCTCTGTGAATGTGTTTTTCTCCTGCCTTTCTCCCTTCCTCCTTGACACTACTCTTGTGGGGTCGTGCAGGTTAGGATGGCAAGTGCTCCTGCCCCACCTCCTTATACAAAGGTCTATTGCTCCCACTACTGCCCAAGGTTTGTCATGATGTTGTATTCAGACAGCCAGCTGTGCTCCTGAAGTCAACACCTGCTTCCCCCAGGAAGACAAGAGTTGCAGTAGGGAAGGAACAGGGCCAGAAGACAGTTGTATTCCTCTTACGACCCTCAAAGGCTCCAGATAAAAGCAGTTGAGATTGATTCTCCAAATCAAATTTTGTATAAGCTCAGCCTCAGTCTTCTGTGCAGAAGATTTCTGGAAACATCTCTTGCAGATGAGTATACATATATGAAAATACCAGGGAATTAGACATACATATGGTTAGATTATTTAGAAGATTGCTAAACAACGCCAGTCTCATAAAACTTGACTGATATTAACATCACACTGTTTATTGTTATTCTTGCATGTTATCAGTCATTATGTTATCAGTGTATGTTATCAATACATTTTCAAAGCAGCCAGTTCCTAAGAATCCTATCCTGTTCTACCTATGAGTGTGCAATAGCATAGCTGCAGTTACTGATGGTCAGCCACCAAGGCTGAGCTGGCCAGCCTAGAGAGCTCCTCATTGAGGCAGGATAGGATTGAGGCTGAAAAATTTCAGTACTTGACCATATATCAAAATATTATAATTTCTGACCAGGTTCTCTGAGACTCTACATGTATAGAGGGTGAAATATTTAATATCTATTTTACTTATCTGAATATTATTGATGTTTCACAAGATTACTAATTTTGCCAGTTATACGATGTTTGTATAAAAGTTATACAAAATTCCTGAAAACACAATACAAATTTAAGTGGCATGTAGGATAATACAGTGAGTGCAATGCACAGTTCAATGACAATTCCAATTTGATTCCCCTTCCTGGTATTTATAAAATGCTCATTATCACTATATTCCTGTTCCAGATCACCAGAAAGGAATACATCAATTGAAGCCAGCTCAAGACCATTGGTGTCTGAAATACTTTTGCTCGTTGTCTAGTTTTTGTCATCTCTATTGGGCTGAGACATATGTTTATTTCTTCTGTTCTATGTAGTCAGAAAGGCTCAGGGAAACCTTTATACCACCAGTTGATCGACTAAGCTGTTGATAGTAATCTTCAAGTCTTTTGCTCTTTTCCTATGCTTAAAATGCACACCAGGACAAGAGATGTCTGGTGTGAAGGTTTTACACATCTTACAACACACCTCCTGAAAGGGCAATTCTCTGAATTTTTTTTTAAATTAATGTATTCATTTTCCACAGATAGGAAAAAAATGGGCATATAATTATGCCTGCAATAACTTTTAATATCATTTTAACACTTTTAATATTACTTTTTAGAAGATAAATTTTGTCAACAAGAAAATATATAAAAAGTTGGAAAAATTTATTTTGAAACTAATCCAAATAACCAGTTGATTAGCTAGTTATCTGTTCTACTCTTTCCTGGAAACTGGAATGATATCAATGGCTTCAGATACTTTTTTAGGAATTTCTTTGTTTAAAGTAGACTAATAATTTCATAAATGTTACTTCCCTTTCAGGCTATTAAGAGGATATTGCAATAGACCTTTAAAACGTGTACTTGAGGTGTCTTGTCTTCCTTTTCAAGTGTCCTCTCAAGGTGTGTTGCTAAGTATCTTTTCTGGAAATATATACTGAGATTTATTTATGCTTGTTTATCCAGCAGTTCCAAACCACATAAATACTGCATGAATGTAAGTAACACTATAGAACTATAGAACTAAGCACAGTAAACAAGTAGAAAGGTTTGACTATTGTTATATACCATATTTAGCTCATTCTCAGGAACTTTGAGAACTTGTTATCTAAAAAGTAAAATCATTATGTGATTTGTGAGATTTATTTGTGATACCTCATTTTATTGTTATGAATTTTTAAACACCTATATGCTGTGGTAGAAAAGAATCTACAGATACTTTACAAAAAGTCAATTTTGTAAATATAAAACTGGGGAAAAGAAACAAAGAAGGGAATTATATTTTTTTATATATATATCAGATGCAATAATCCAAAAGGTTTTGTTGCTATCTATCTGGGTTTTTTTCAGTAGTTACATTCCAAACAATAGATAATCTAATTCAAATTCCCGAAGACTGAAAAACCTGAAATCCTCCTTGATGATTAATCTTGAGATATGCATCAGCAACAACCCAGTTTTGTATCAAGCTAATTCAGACCTACCAGCTTCATCTCCCTTTTTCATTTGTGTGGTTGCTTTTATATGTGCTGGTACAGCTCTTGCACAAAGGTGGAATAATCTTAAATGAAAAACTTCCTTTTTAGGGTCTGTAATTGATGGCATACATGAATTTAAAGGTACCAAACATAAAGCAGAGAAAGAAAGGAAAAGAGAAAATTAAAGGGAAACCTCTCTGCAGTGCCTGGGTCAGAAGAACAATTGGGTCACCAGAGAAGAATCCTTTGGGCATCTTCTACAACACACTGAGTAGCTCTATTATAAATTTTCATTAGTCAAAGAGGAAAAAAATGGGCTATTCTATGAAACAACACAGTAGATATCTAAGCTTATAAGCCAAGAACCTTTTCTTCCAGCTTATTGCACTCCACTGACTAAAGACGGAAAATAAAGGAGTGATTTCGTTTTAAATACTGTTTGTTAGTGCTAAACTTTTGGCATTATGGGTACCCTGTCCAGTCTCAGGGTAGTTTCCTGCAGAAGTATCTGCTAGCATCAGGCAGAGGTCTCAAATAACCTCTGCTATTTCAGGACTTCAGCTTTCTAAAAAAAGACACTTAACTTGGTCTGCAGTTTTCATGGTGAGAAATACAATGTGGCTGCAAAATTAACGTTCATATATTATAATATCTTGTACTGAATACTTTTAATGAGAAAACCCTAATGTTATTTGCAAAACTAATTCAAACAGGCACCATCACACTGATAGAAAACTGCTGAAGGTCAACCAACAAAGTTATTTTAAATTGCAGTGGCCAAGGAGGTGTAGCCAGGATTTGGGTTAGACCTAGTTTTATTTAGAAAATTTATTTCTGTTTTGGATGGATGAACAAATGCCACATTAATTAAATTTTCAGATAATATGAAATTGGAATGTATTGTAAATACCATTGTGGATAAAGAAATAATCTAGCAAGACCAAAAAAAGTTTGAATTATTGGCTGCAGATAAAATTATATTTGTTCTTGGGAAATATGCAAGCTGTACATCTGGGACATAACAATTCACAAAAATCATTTGAGGGATGGAGGGAATTTTTTGGCAATATAAACTAGGGTTGAAAAGAATAGGAAAACTCATGTGAACTTGAAGTTACTGTAACAATAAAAAAAAAAAAAAAAGCTACACTGAAAGGCAGAAATATTATAATGGAAAAAAAAACTCAGATACACCTTGCTTTTTAGTACTAGAAATTAGGTTTTAGAACATTGAGAAGACTGTGACACTTTATAATGAAGAGTAGTTTGACAAACTGTAAATGTTTAGAAACTCAAATAAACCCAATTCATGGTTTGGAAGATCTAATGAGAATATTAAAGAATAAAAAGTCTGTCTATTATATATTAGTTACAGGAAATTGCTAATGAGAATAGCAATTTGAAATATTGTAAGGGTAAAAATACTGAAAACAAAGAGCTGTAAATAGAATAATTAGATGGTGTTTACTCAAAGAGAAATCAAGTTATTAAGGTAACCAACACATGGTAGATATATGTGTCTGTTTTTTAATTGTTCATATTTAGAGATACTTGCACAAATGGTTTTGTTGGTTTTGGCTTGGATAGAGTTAATTTTCTTCATAGTACCTGATATGGTGTCATGTTTTAAATTTGCACTGAAAATGGTGCTGATAACACAGGGATGCTTTAGTTACTGCTAAGCAGTGCTTCCACTGTTTTTCTGACTCTCATACCACCTCACCAGCCAGTTAACACATGGTGCACAAAAATCTGGGAGAAGACACAGCCAGTACAGCTGACCCCAAATGAATATCCCATACCATATAATATGCTCAGCATAGAAAGCAGGTGGAAGAAGAAGGAAGGAGGGGATGTTCAAAATGTTGACCTGTGTCTTCCCAAGTCACCTGAACTCATGGTGGAGCCCTGCTGTCCTGGGGACGGCCGAACACCTGCCTGCCCATGGGAAATGGTGAATGAATTCCTTGTTCTCCTTTGTTTGTGTGTGTGTTTTCTTGCTTTATCTATCAAGCCGTCATTATCTCAACCCATGCGTTTGCTCACTTTTACTCTTCTGAGTCTCTCCCCCATTGCAACAATGGCAGGTGAGCAAATGGTTGTGCAATGCTTATTTCCAGCCAGCATTACACCACAACAGTTCCTCTGGTTAATGGTACATTTCACACAAGGGTTAATATTTAACATTGAATAACATTTAATAATGTTGTTATTGGGATTTTTCAAAACTGGATTCTCCCATCTAAAAGTTAACTAAGTAGATAAAGTTATTGGTATTTGTACCATTTGGATGGTTTAAACATTCTTGCATGTATAGCAGTGCACACAGCATGGGTAACAAACAGGAAGAGCTGGAGGCCATGATGCAACAGCAGAACTATGATGTAGTTGCCATCACAGAAACGTGGTGGGATGACTCACATAGTTGGAGCACTGGACTGGATGGCTACAAGCTCTTCAGAAGAGACAGAAAAGGGAGAAGAGGTGGAAGGGTGGCCCTTTATATTAGGGGGGTTTTGGATGTCATAGGTATTGAAACTAATGATGATGAAGTTGAGTCCCTGTGGGTAAAAATTAAGGGAAAGGCCAACGAGGCTGACATCCTACTGGGAGTCTGCTATTGTCCACCCCACCAGAATGAAAAGGTGGACAACTTATTCTATAAGCAACTGAACAATGTTTCAGGATCATCAGCCCTTGTTCTTGTAGGTGACTTCAACCTACCAGACATCTGCTGGGAACTTAATACAGCAGAAAAACAGCAATCTAGAAAGTTTTTAGAGTGTGTGGAGGATAACTTTTTGTCACAACTGGTGGGCCAGCCCACCAGGGGAGGGACTGTGTTAGACCTATTGTTCACAAATAGAGATGGACTGGTGAGTGTGTGGAGGTTGGAGGCCGCTTGGGGCACAGTGATCATGAAATTATAGAATTCTCGATAATTGGTGAAATAAGGAGGAATATCAATAAGATCGCTACACTGGACTTCCAGAGGGCAGACTTTGGCCTATTTAAGAGACTTATTCAGAGAGTTCCTTGGGAAACAGTCCTTGAGAACAAAGGAGTCCAGGAGAGATGGGTGTGCTTCAAAGCAGAAATATTGAGGGCACAAGAACAGACTGTTCCTGTGTGCCGAAAGATGAGTCGACAAGGCAAACGCCCAGTCTGGATGAGCAATGAGGTTTTGAAGGAACTTAGAAATAAAAAAAAGATGTATCATCTTTTTAAGGAGGGACTGATTTCTCAGGAAGTATTTAAGGGAACTGCTAGGGCATGTAGAAAAAAAATCAGGGAGGCCAAAGCTCAGTTTGAACTTAACTTGGCAACTTCTGTTAAAAATAATAAAAAAAGTTTTTATGAATATATTAATGGTAAAAGAAAGGGTATAACCAACCTCGTTTCCTTATTGGATGAGGCAGGCAACCTAGTAACTGAAGATGAGGAAAAAGCGGAAATGTTTAATGCCTTCTTCGCCTCAGTCTTTAGTGGTAAGACAGCTTGTCCTCAAGACAACTGTCCTCAGGGGTTGGTAGGTGGTGCCAGGGATCAGAATGGTCCTCTTGTTATCCAAGAGGAGGCAGTCAGAGAACTGCTGGGACACTTGGATATTTATAAAGCAATGGGACCAGATGGGATCCACCCTAGGGTGATGAGGGAGTTGGCAGATGAGCTTGCAAAGCTGTTCTCCATCATTTATCAGGTGTCATGGCTCACTGGTGAGGTTCCAGATGATGGAAACTGGCCAATGTGACACCCATTTACAAAAAAGGTAGGAAGGAAGATCCTGGTAATTACAGGCCAATTAGCCTGACCTCAGTACCAGGTAAGATAATGGAACAGTTCATACTGAGTGCTATCACACAACACTTACAGGATAGCCAGGGTATCAGAGCTAGTCAGCATGGGTTTACAAAGGGTAGGTCATGTCTGACCAACCTGGTCTTCTATGACCAGGTAACTCGTCTGGTGGATGCAGGAAAGGCTGTGGATATTGTCTATTTAGACTTCAGCAAGGCCTTTGATACTGTCTCCCATAGCATACTCCTGGAAAAGCTGGCAGTCCACGGCTTGGACAGGAGCACTCTTCGCTGGGTTAGGAACTGGCTGGATGGCCGAACCCAGAGAGTGATGGTGAATGGTGTTGCATCCAGCTGGCGGCCAGTCAGCAGTGGTGTCCCTCAGGAGTCTGTACTGGGACCAGTTCTATTTAATATTTTTATAGACGACATGGATGAGGGCATTGAGTCCTTCATTAGTAAATTTGCAGACGACACTAAGCTGGGAGCTTGTGTTGATCTATTGGAAGGTAGGAGGGCTCTGCAGAGAAACTTAGATCGGTTGGATGGATGGGCAGAGTCTAACAGCATGAAGTTTAATAAGTCTAAATGCTGAGTTCTACATTTTGGCCACAAAAATCCCCTACAGCGTTACAAGCTGGGGACAGTGTGGCTGGACAGTGTTCAGGCGGAAAGGGACCTGGGGGTGCTGGTTGACAGCCGGTTGGATATGAGCCAGCAGTGTGCCTTAGTGGCCAAGAAGGCCAATGGCATCCTGGCCTGCATTAGGAATTGTGTGGCCAGCAGGAGCTGGGAGGTCATTCTTCCCCTGTACTCGGCGCTGGTAAGACCACATCTTGAGTACTGTGTCCAGTTCTGTGCTCCTCAGTTTAGGAAGGATATTGAGATGCTTGAGCGCGTCCAGAGGAGGGCAACGAGGCTGGTGAGGGGCTTGGAACACAAGCCCTATGAGGAACGTCTGAAGGAGCTGGGGTTGTTTAGCCTGGAGAAGAGGAGGCTTAGAGGTGACCTTATTGCTCTCTACAACTTCCTGAAGGGAGGCTGTAGACAGGTGGGGGTCTTCCCCAGTTGCTTCCACCGGGCAGCAACTGACAGAACAAGAGGACACAGTCTCAAGCTATGTCAGGAAGGTACAGGTTGGCTATTAGGAAGAAATTTTTCACTGAAAGAATAATAAAGTACTGGAATTGTCTTCCCAGGGAGGTGGTAGAATCACCATCTCTGGATGTGTTTAAAAAAAGACTGGACATGGTACTTGGTGATATAGTCTAGTTCAGGTGTTAGAGCATAGGTTGGACTTGATGATCTTAGAGGTCTCTTCCAACCTCATTATTCTGTTATTCTGTGATTCTGTGATTCTGCTCATGGCAAGCATAAGAGATAAAGCAATGATATTTTTTAAATGATATTTCTTCAGGACCTTTTTTCTTCCTACTCAGTTATTCTGACCACTGTTTAGAAGTCTCTGTATGAAGAAACTTTGAATGGCTGAGGCAATACAGTGACCAATGTTTGGAATATCTTTATTCTACCACTCCTGATTTTGAGCATTTCTACCCTGTCTGTTTAGGCCCAATCATTTGATTGTTGCATCCTGGGATTAGGTTTTAGGGGTTCTTATTTGTGTCAGCTAGCCACAAATACCTGTGTACCCCTGTGCTTCCCCTGTGTTGTTCCCCCCCCACCCCCTGCGGTGTCTAGCCCCAGGCTGCCTGCTGTTGGGCTTTCCCCTCTGCCACTCCTGTGACCACTCCCCCGTCCGGCCCCAGCCACCCCCATGTCTGCTACCCCATCCCCACGATCCCACTCAGCCCGAGGCTCGGTGTCCGCCCCTGCGGTGCCCTGGTTGGTCGCTGTCTTACATCATCACCGCGGCACCCGCACGGATTGGGCAGGGGAGGCATCTGCCCTCCCTATCACATCCCCTATATCATCCCACTCCTTCCCGGGTCCCACCGCCATTTCCCCCATGTGGAGTGGGAAGCGCGGGTCACTCCCCCCCACTGCAGCTCTCTGCGACAATAAAGCCTTCCTGCCTTCCTTGTGGTTGACCTGGACATTCCTTCCCTCTTTGCCTCAGACCCTCGCGCCGGCGACAGAACCCGTCAGACCCTGACTGGCGTGCCAGCAGCAGCGGCACGTGGGAGAGAAGCGGCGGACCTGGGCGTCTGGGGGGAGGCGGCACCGAAGGGCGCTGGAGCTGTCCAGACCTGGGAGAAAGAGTGCGACGCTGCATTTGATAGAACTGCATATGTCCCCAAATATTTGTGTAAGTAATGGGGTTGGCAGACTCTCTGTATGTGATCTCTCTAGAGGTCTCCTCCTGTACTTCCTCTACAATGATATAGTTCATTGTGTGATGACTGTGAAATATTAGGACTTTCCTTACATTCTATAGTAGTTTTTAATAATAAATTGTTTTAGCACCAACCTGTAACTTTCAGTTGATTATGTCTTTGTTTCACCTAACAACTTTATGGAAGATAGATTCAGAAAGAAAAGGGGGAAATCACTGTCCTTTCCCATTCTTTTTAACTCCAATTTCCTTAAAATCTTCAATTATGTAGAATTTGCATGTATTCCAAAAGTGTAGTTTTCTTGAAAGGAAAGTTGGAGTATTCCTAAAGGGTTCTCATTTATGTGACTCATGTTTCGCTATTCAGGTTTTCTCAGAAGACAGACAAGAGACAACCCATTCAGTGACACTGCAGGAACTAGGAGACCAAAAATAGAAAGTGGAGTGCTTATTCAGGAGAATTATCAGGAGAATTATCAAGGAGAAATGCTGCACAATTTAAGAAAGCTATTGCACCGGAACAGTTACTTTAATCCTTTAATCCACTTCCAGTAGATAAAGGGAAGTGATTATTTCCTTCTCTTTGATGCCTGAAGACTGCATATGTGGGGCTGTGTCCATTTGGGACTCCATGATACAAAAAGACACAATGAGGAGTTAGTGTAGCAGAAGCCATACAAGGAGAGGATGAGACAACCTGTTTTGTTCAGCTTTGAAAAGTGGAGGATACCACGGGGGTCTCACTGCTGCCTAAAAGCTCCAACAAGAGGTGATTAAAGCAAAACAAACAAAAAACAGATCCAGAATTTTCCAAGGAAGACAGTGGCTGAAAAATTATTTTGAAAAAGTGGGAAAAAAAATGAAATGGGAAATTCCGACTTGATATAAGGAAAAGATCTTTCATTGTATGAGTGATTGAACTCGGGAAGGGTCATCTTGGTCATATTCTGGAAGATATTCTGAACCAGACAGGCCATGATTCTGAGTAACCTGCTTTGTGTAGGGCCTTAGAGTGTGCGACTTTTGAAGGTCCTTTTCAACTTGCCTACTTCTGTGCTTCTATTAAAAGATTAGCCTTTATACAGGTAGAGAGAAAATTTGAAGGGAGGAAAATATGTTTACATCTTCAGATGAGATCAAAAGAATATACAGATTTCTCACAATGGAAGCTTTTCCATTATAGTACAAGCAAGTGTGTACAAAGGATTAATTCTTCCAGAGCGACTGAATAATGACTAAATGTAGATATTTCTATTTCCATTTTTGGTAATTAATTTAAACTAGATTAATCCTTGCTTGTATTATATCACAGTACCATATTGATTGAGAGATTGTGGATAAATTTTTCATCAGCTGAGTTCTCTCATCATAGGGAACTGGTTAAATAATAGCCCTCAAATGGAGCAAAACAGTAGTAACTGACCATACTCTCCAAAATCACATGGGGAGAAAGGATCATGAGAAAGAAGTAAATATAGATCTAGTTTTGCAAATAAAAAAAAAAAATCACTAAATCAAAATTATAAGTGTACATTGAATTTTGACTTGAGTTCTAGTGAGGGTATATTCTTAGCATGTAACTACTAAGCCCGTAATTTGCTTTGGGCTTAGCAGACCTTCTAAAACAATTTTTTTCCTATACTATTAGATATCACAAATTCATTTATCTATTTCCTAAATACACTTCCATATCTGTTGGGCATATACTTTTTTATTTCTCATCACATCAAATTCTACTGTTTAATGTAAGACAATTGTTTCCAAGAATGTGTCATGTATATTTTTAAACTTGAAATAGCAAATTTTCAATATCATTATCTATTTGGACACCATGTATGTGTGGTATGAATATATTTAAGGGTCAATTTGACAACAATATGATTTTTTTTAACGCATCTCTATAGTTGGATTTAATACTGAATTTTGAAGCTTCAATCAATTTGAGAAAAAACCTCAACTTTTAAGTTTCTTTTTTTATGGTTTTCACAAAAGACAATGAAAGGAAGACAAGCCTACAGTCTTTATCCTTCATTATAGACAAACAACAATCTGTAAACTGACTTTGCAATGACCCTACATTCAGCAAAATAGCGTGCTGACTATTCAAGGGTAAGTTTAGAAATGGCCTTTGTCTTGTCTAGGTTCAGTGGAGTATGCGCTGAACATCATAAACTTCACTTGTTAGTTCTACATCACAAAACAGATACTTAAAAATCAAAGGAAATCTTTGAAATATAATCTGTAAATAGCAAGTCTTTGAACTGGAAGATATAAAGTTTTATTGCTGTGCTACTTTTGCCTTCCTGATCAATCTCCCCATGTACAGGAATTGGGAGGCATCGTTGATACCCTCCCTTTGTGGCTGTTTCCAATGGCTTTTTACTTGATTACTCACAACCTCTGTTTTAAGTTTTTTTTTTTTTTTTTTTTTAATATCTGTCCTAATACATAAACAAAATAATGAATTGAACCAACAATTTTGCAATCTAATAATCCAAATTTTGCATTCTGCATATGGCTGATTTCCTTGTCAGTTGATTCACTGAGTGATGCAAGTATTTTATAAGAAATGCCAGTTTCTTCACATTCAACAAAATGGACAAAGGGATTTGAAGAAATAGAAGATTTATTCGTAAAATAATTTGTAAAACATATCTTGTATGTGTATTCTCCACATTCAGCTCAATACAATGAAGGAAAAAAACCACAGAGTATGTATTATTGAAGAATAAATGATTTGGGAAAAAAAAAAAAACAAAATTAGTTTGTCATATCCATGTGCAAATAATGTCATCAAAAGTTTATAAATTCAACTAAAACTAAATTTAACTAAAACTGACTGAATTTTTAGACCAACAATAAAATTCCAACCTTAGTAAACAACCACCTCACTAGAGAAGTGTAAAGACAATTTCAAGAAGACACTAAATTAGATCATTTGTAACTCATTAAGTAGCAAACTGCTATACCCCCTGTTGGTTGCTGTTAGGGATGAAAAGAGATGAAACAGCAAAATTGTTGTTTCAGGTGTTAAATATCATTTACATGTTCCAAGCATCTAGTGTACATGTGTCCATTTATTTTAGTAGTATCACTTTTTCTGCTGAAGCCTAATTAACAGATCTTTGGAATAAGAGAGCTCAATACCAGCAGTGTGTTGTTTTATTATCTCAATTTGCAATGTAATTGCAATTCAAGTTAAAATATACACAGAAAACCTTGTTATGTGGATACAAGAGCAAAAGGTATTCACCTGTCTACAGTAGGGCTCTTTTCATTTGGAAAGATGGCTTAATCAGACAACATTCAATAAAGGTAATGCTACCTTTTCTGAATTTGTAAATACCAATAAACACATGTGAAGAAAAGGTAACTTCTACCTACTGTACTTTGAACTGCAGAGCAGTCAATAACTAGGTCTTCCACGTGAAGATGTGAACAAGAGGTCATAAATTTTCACATAGAACTGTCAGGCCTTCTCTTTCTAACATTCTGTAAGTTGTAACTCTCTTTCAAGTAGAAATGACAGTAAGTTAGCTATACCTTAGTGGAAGGACATAAGCATTATATTTCCAGTCTATAAGTTATTGGAACTCAGATAATATCTCTTAGAATTAATACAGGTGACTGTCTTAGGTGCCTCATCAATATATTACACACTTGGCACACATATGTGTGTCATTGCAATTTGTATGATTACCCTGTGGTATCAACTAAGAAGTTTTATTGGCTCTGAAGATCTGCAGAGATACAGCCACTGTATAAAACAGATATCTAAGGGGTTTTACATACTACAAGCTTGATCCAATCTGGAAAGTTAAATACTTGTCTCTAAAATATTATTTACTTTAGTTGTTGTCATATTGTCAACAAATGAAGTTGTGTAACCTCCTTTGAGACTAAGAAATTAAAATTTCCTGGTTAAATGTTAGAGCTAGGTACCTCCAATACCAATTCTGAAATTAGCTGTGTGACGCGGAAGCTTGAAAGATCATTAAGATGATTTTTATTCAGTTTACCTGACATAGATCAATACCAAAGACCTAGGACAGATGTTCCTAAGAAGTCCTGTGCAATTAGACACACAGGAAATCTCATACTATAAAGGAAATAAATATATATTTTTGAATGCCAGTGAGGTTAATCAGTCATGGGAAAAACACAGACAAGATTGCTGTCTTGATCTTAGTTTGATTTTAAACACCTAACACAGAACATGAACCATGTGTTATTGAAAAAATTGCATTCCTTCTCATAAGAAAAAGATCTGGATTAGGAAGCCTTGGCTTTTGGCTCTCCCATAAGTCTGTGTAAAGACAAGTGTATCTAACCTTCCCTGGAATAAATTAATTTAATTTTATCTCTACTATAAATTGATGAAACATAAATATTTTGAGTTTAAAATGTATTCTTGTACTATAGAATGACTTGTAATTTGGACTTGCTACAAAATAATTTGTTCAGAATGTCATCACAGTAAACAGCACGCATAACATAATACAAATAATCATATGCTTAAGCATTCTTTCTAAAAAAGATTCTCTATGGTGTTCACTTTCACCTTATTGTTCTACTGAACTCAAGCTGGGTTTTTGTGTATGTTCTTGCTGCTGGAGAAAACACTAGTTCAGTTTTGAATAATGCTTTGGGTTTTCAGGGTATTTATGTTGTAGCTAATTTATGGTTTTTTTGATTCTAAAAAAATACTAATAGCTTTATGAATTTTCAAATTTGAAGAAAGAAAATAGGAAAAATCACGTTCTTAACAATGCTGGTGGGTTTTATTTGTTTGTTTCCCTGCTGGCTTTCTTATGTGTACTGGTTTTGGCTGGGATAGAGTTAGTTTCCTTCACAGAAGCTGGTATGGGTCCATGTTCAGCATTGCTGCTGAAAAGTGTGTTGGTAGCACAGGGATGATTTAGTTACTTCTGAGCAGTGCTTACACAGAGTCAAGGCCTTTTCTTCTTCAGACTCCATCCCAGCAACAGGCAGACTGGAGGTGCAGGGCAAGGGGATGCAACTAGGACAGCTGACCACGAGAGACCCAAGGGATTTTCCACACCATACAGTGTCCTCCTCTGTAAATAAATCTGTGTGGAGAAAAAGGAAAGGAAGGACATTTGCCATTCCAAATAACTATTACACATGATGGAGCCCTGCTGTCCTGGAGATGGCTGAACACCTGCCTGCCCATGGGAAGCCGTGAATGAATTCTTTGTTTTGCTTTGCTTGTGTTCAAAGCTATTGCTTTTCCTATTAAAATGTCTCTAACTCAGCCCATGAGTTTTCTCCCTTTTGCACTTCTGATTCTTTTCAGTATTGCAACAGGGCAGGAAGTGACTGGGCAGGTGTGTGGTGTTCAGCTTCTGTATAGGGTTAAACCACAAAAAAAATTTGTTTGGTTTATTTTTTACTGGAGTCTTTCTGTCTTGTATTCTGCTGTAAAAATATGCTTAAAACCAACGAGTAAATTTAAGCCACTTTGTGTAGATGACACAAATCTGGCTTTAGCTTTTAGCTAATCAAACCAGAGAATAATGTAAATGACTTTGAAAGAGCCAAAGAAAACCTGCTTGCTTATCAGCATGATGAGAAATAACATCTTCTACTGACTAGTACAAAGTAGCATCCATTGAAAGAGTAATTAAGTTTTATGTCTGATTTTAAGACTAAAACAGCTAAAAAAAGAAAAAAAAAACAGTGTATTTAAAAAGTTTTCTTCTTTAAAGGTTGAAATAAAACAAGAATAAGAATTGAGTTAAATCTGTTTTGACCTCTATAGTGTAAATTTTGTTCTCTGCAGTGAAACCATTATGTTTTTATTGGAAAAATAAGCACCATAGGTTGGAATAGGCAACAGTAAAATTCATTATGTTTTATGTGACCTAAAGTAAGTTACTATAAACAGGGTGATTTTTCATGTCCTAGATAGCATAGGAGTCATGATATTTTGAGAGAGGGAATAAATGAGAATTTTATTTTCTACTTAAAGTATTAAAAAAAATCAGAATATGTATCTGAATATCTTATTTTGAAAAGTCTTGAAGCAGGACAAAAATTAAGACCAAATACTCACAAATCTTTAGATGATACTGTATTATAATAGTTCTATGTGTTTTATTATTATTTGAAGTCCAGTTTGAGACCTTACGTACTTAGGGCTGGCAACAGATAAAAACACTTCTGAATTTGATTCAATGTTTAAATAGGTCTAAAAGAAGAACCCTTTTTCTCCTTATCAGATGACCTTTAAATTTATGTTTTTAAAGTATCTATTTCATCCTGCAGTGAACAGTATATTAACACAAATTTTGAATGATCAAAGTTATATTTTACTGTGTAATTTAGTTATAGCTAGAGGGTGAATGGTCTGTGATGAAGGTTAGAATACCCATTATTCTAATACCCCTTGGAGAGAAAAGAGGGGGAAAGTGGCCAAAGTATGACCTAATTTATCAGCTAAAAGTTCTAACTTCACTGATATATTGATTACAATGTTTCTCTACAGAACAGGATAAATTGTGTAAGAGGCATGAAATATTTGAATATTAGAGGAAATATCCTTTGCTTTCATGAGAAATGTGTAGTTTTCTTAAATATCTGTGCTTGCATTGACATTATACTGTGAAATGTAAGTCTTCTAATAATAATTTTTAGGGAACTACCACAATTTCTCTTTGGAAAATAATTTAATATACTGCCTTAATCTTTCCTCCTAAGCCATACTCTCCCTCTAAAAGTTTATACATACAGATGTTCTGTGTGTGAAGGATGGTCTTTATAGCTCCAATGATATGAACTTTCTAGTGAGCCTAGTACATATTTTTAGTTCAATCTGAAGATCAGTAAGAGATTTTGGAATAATCTAAGCTCTGATGTGTCACTTAAATTATCATAGGTACCAATTAAATTAACAATTTAAAATAATTGTTTAAAATATTTCAAGATTACTGTGATCTTAAGAATTTTGGAGGTTGTTAAAGGAAAACAAAATGAAATTTTACTTCATTGGCTTCATTGGTACAAAGAAATTAATAGCTGATATCTGCTATTGTAGGATTAAAAGTTATAGAGATAGGTTCTGTAAGCAGATACACTTATGAATATGTATAATAAAAGTGATTTTTTTTTTCTTTAGGTACTACTAAAAAGTAAAAATCACAGAGAAAGGACAATTATGAAGTTACTATTTTAATATTTAGGGTTTAATAGCTTGTAGTATGTACTTGCCACAGTCATTTAAAATTAATCAAAGTCATAACTCAGGGATTTTGATCAAGCATATTTCTATGTTTAGACTTATTAGAGATCATGCCAGATCAGCAGCCCATGAGAGGTGAGGCTGCTGTTTCTTTATGTCTCCAGGTCCAACCAGGTGAGCCTGAAGATGTATTACCAGCATGTACCTGCAGAATGAATGTAAATATAACATATATACATAAAATCTTATACACATAAAAACATGTACACTGTCTGCCACACAACTCACAGACTGATGTCCAGAGTACTTACCTAGGAAAGAGTAAGAAAGAAGGCATCATCTGGAATTCCAGGTCCACGTTCTGAGGTCTCTAGTACAAGTACTACGTAGACATGCTAACAAGAAGTTTAATAAAGGACTATGGGGATGATTAAGGAATTGGAGCATTTGTCATATGAGGAAAGTCTGGGAGCTGTAAGTGCTCAGCCTGGAAAAAATAAATATTCAGAAAGGTCTTACCAATGTGTATAAATATTGGAGTGTGTGTGTGTAAGGAAGATGAACCAAGGTTCTTCTCTGAGTCCTTTCCCATCTTAATGATTCCGTGTTGATGTGATTTTAATAATAATTCATCTTAGAATGGATTATATATTTCACTTCACCATTTTCAGAGCATGCAATTCCAATATCTAGTCATTTTTTTTTCCCCAGAAAAATTCAGTCTTCCACAGGGAATTTAGCTTGTAAGACTTTTAAGTGTCTTTAGTTGCTTGATCACATTCAGTCTGAAACCTACATTTAGAGGTTGAGGTCTGCTTTGAGCCAATTATCTCAACTTCTCTCACAATTAGTAGAGACTATGTTGAGATCTAGTGTCCCATAAATAAGTTTCTGGTGAGGTTTTTTTCCATTTTCTTAGTGTGTTCCTCCTGATCTCCAACAATCAGTTCAGAATGGCATGTATTTTCCACAGCTCCTGTTTTTAAACTATTAGATATATATTGAACTATAATAAAATAATTATAAAGCTTTCTATTTTTACAAATTAAATCAAAATTAAATAATATTATAAATATTATTAGGCAGTCTTTCTTTGTGGAAGGAGAGGAGCAAAAGTATAAAATAAATAAATGTGGTAAGGTATTTGAACACATTATCAATCAAATAAATCCTGTGAGTTGCACAGCAATACTAACAAATGACAAAGCTAAATTTATTAACTAAGAAAACCTAATTTAATTAAGAGAAAGTATAATAAATATTTCTATTTTGTATTTTTAGAGAAGGATGTTATACAAGGGGATGATTGAGTATTTTCCTCTGTATCAGCAGCTAAAAATATTATATTTGTAGCCAAATCAGTTTCTTGAAAACTTGGATCCTGAAAGCTGTACTTTACAAATCTTTAAAACTAATAGCTAATTACATACTACAGAAGTTCTCTCTTTTAAAAAATAGGTATTTTTTGGCAGTATGCTAATATTCCAAAAGGGAAAGAAGATGAAATAGAGGTGTGTTTTTAATTTTCTATATCCTCCTGGAAAGAGACCAAAAGAGAAGATGATTTAATAGAATACATAGCACTAAATGAATATTTAAGTCTTTGTAGAACTAGTGTAATGATACCTTGGGGGCAATAGCACTTATAAGCATCTAGGGAAAAGAAAACAGTTCCATTTTTCCTTCGTACATTTGCTTGGACGTTCTAATAATAATTTTTGTGAACATGATAACTTAAGACTGCCCAGTTACATTTTCAAAGGGCTATTTCAAAGGTAAGAATACAGCCATTTTTCTTATTTAGTTTATTTAAGTTATCAGCAAAAAGGAGTCAGAATTTGAAATGGCCCAGCACTATTTTATTGCATTTTTAGTCCTTATATTAATATGATTAAGTTCACCTGTGTCTACTTCTTGTGCTGCAGTTTACTTCATTGTGTATTGACATTCCTAGGATTTGAATGGTTTCCTGAGGACCTGGAAGATATCCTGTAGATTTTTACATAATATTAACCTCTATTTGCTTTACTTGCTATATTTTTAATGTTTTATGACTTTGTTGCTGAGCTCAGATTATTCTAATCACACCTTGAATAGCTCTTTGAAGTCTTTTATTTGTTTTTGTTGATTCCATTTGGAGGAATAATTAGTGGCTTTTACGGTTCTCGAGAACCAGGAGGCTCAGCATGATCATTAGAAAGGAACCTATTGTTTACAAACATGACATTAGGCATCAGCTGAGATAATAAATCTTTTGATAACCAAGAGCAATAAAATCACAGAATCACAGAGTTTTTGAAATTGGAATGGGCCATTTTTGATCTTCTACTCTTGTTCAAGCAGGGTCTGGCAGTTCTTGTTGTTTATGGTTTTATCCAGTCATGTTTTGAATATCTCCGGTATCTCTTCTGGGCTCCCTCTGTTTGCTACCCCCCGAGTAATTTTTTTTTTTTTTTTTTTTTTTTTTTTTGTGAAGATGAAATATCATGGATTTCAGTGTGTACATATTGAATATTGTCCTATCACTGGACAACACTGAAAAGCGCCTGGTTCCCTCATTTTTCTTCCCTTCCATCAGGTATATTTGAGTCAAAGTAGAAAAATAGTCACTTTCAGAGTGTAGATGGTCTCGTTTAGCACATATCTGACATAGATTAGTTACCTCTTAACTTCCTGAACAAAAAAGGTGTCCAGGTCAAAGGTAGGTTTCTATATTTTAGCTGTCTAAAGTTAAATGAGACAACCCCTCTGTAGCCTATCAATACTTCAATTAAATGCATACTTATTCCAATTATAAACTCATAGCTTCACATTCTTTAAACTTTTTCAGCAGTGCAAACACTGTCACTCCCAACAGTATAATTGCAAAGTAAATGTAAGTATAAGAACAGGCCCATGTTCACATTATATTACGAGAAAATATATACCCTGTGTAGACAGACTTTACTATGTAAGTATCAGTAAGGAGAAAGTTGCTCTTAAGGACACAAGCTTAGCAGACCAAAGGGAAATAATCTAGAAGTCAGTCAGTACAGTCAGTACAGTCCAGTACTTTAATCCAAACTGGAATACTTGTAGAATCAAAGATCCATTTGAAAGAGAATTTCATTCAAAGAGAGTGGACATTATATCTGTGAAAACTGTCTTACAGGTCAGCACCTTTTGGTGTGTGATAACCAAAGAAATACTTGTCACATAAGTGACTTTCTTGCTGTTTCTGATGAGATAGCTTTCCAAAAGAAATGGTATTACATATTGTAGAACAATAGTTCTGACATTAGCTTAAACCTTTAGGCTCGATAATTATAAATTTATAATTTATAAATCATATATTTATAAATTATATATACATATATCATATAAATTAATATTATATATATATATTTATAAATGTTGGCCTGAAAGTCAAATTCTGATCATTTCATTGATGTATCATAGAGACATTTCTAAAAAATTGCACAACTATCGGCAAGTAATTTTCATATGAAAGCAGAAACCTATATTGTTTATGAGGTATATGCATATAAAATGGCAGTTACATAACAGTTGTAATAACAAACATCTTTCTTAAGAGCAGTAGTTCTGCCTAGGTCTTACTTCAGCTCCCATATTCTTTATTTTTCCTTTTTATATTCTAATCTGTAGAGTGAGATTAGAGATTTCATTTTTTGAGACTGAGGACATGGTGGTTTATTTCTCTGTTCACAATACTTCCTTTAAATTATTTGTGTCCATTCTGGAAAAAAAAAACTTCTGTTTTCTGTTTTTCTATTTCCTTCAATTGTCAATTGTAATACACTAAAGGCCACAACAATTGCCTATTCTTTCTCATTTGTTTTGTCATGTCTGGATGTCTCTGTGGGCCAGCCAAACATCTCAAAAAAATAAATGCATAATTGCATTTCACATATCGCAGTCATTCCTGTTGCAAATTAAATAATGCACTTCACTTGTAAGAGAGAAATTGTAGTATGTTTATTGCTGTAAACCAGCCTTTAAGAAAGTTTTTTAATAAATAAGACAGTAGTTTAAGAAGATTTCATGGCAAGGTGCAAGGTGCACTTGATTATTTACTACACAGAGGACAGGGTAAGTCAGACATTTTGGAGGCCCTCCCTTTGGGTCACAAAGTTCAGAGATGACACCCTAGCTTTCCTCAGATGAGTCTGGATGCACCTGAATTCAGTCCTAGTCCCAGACTTAGACAAAGGTTTATGTCTCAGTGATTATATGTGCACATTGAATCTAAGATATAACCTTATCAAAGCTTACAAAGTTCAGCAAGCTATTAGTCCCTTATCGAGGATCTGTTGAAGCAAGACATTTCTCAGGATTGAGGAGAAAGGAATCTCTGTGGCAGGCATAAATTTGACAAATGTCCATATTCAGAGTAAGATCCTGTGATGCAGTCTCTGCCATGTGGGATTGCTCAAAGGGTTCTTGGGCTGCTCACTATTTCAGGGATAAAATGATTGACTCATCATCATATTTTCATACTGACTACAGATGTTAGTTTCTTCCAAATTTGGCTTGAGTTGGACATCTACCAGCACTGTGATTAGGTTGGGTGCATTGTTTAAATTAACCTTTGGCTGTTGTGTTGCTATCTGCCTCCCCCAAATCCACTTTGAGCTGGTTGAGCCATCACTGCCAAATGCATCTATTACAAATGCCATTGGTGGTTATGGCTTGAGCAGGGAAATACGGGTCAGTTTGGGGTAGAAGAAAGAACACTATAAAAATTCCTTAAAAAGCAGAAGTTTATTTTTATTGCAACCTTACAAAAAATGTAGTATTTAATTTTAAAAATAAATTTCTGGGATTTAATTGATAGACATGAATAATTAAATTTGGATACAGGTGAAAGGCATGCAAATTGCATGTATTTGGTTTGGTCTTCATGTTAATAAATAGGTAAGTGTATAACAAGAATATATTCCTCCAGAGAAAATGTTGCAATTTATCATTTGGTCTCTTTGAAAATGCTCTTGGAAGACTCATTATTTGTATAAACTTATGACTGACATATATGCAGAAATCTTGAAATTTCAGATTTTCTTTCTTTATAGACATTGGCATCACCCGGAAACAAAACAGTAACTATAATGGTAATTCATAAATTATTACTTCAGTAAAATAAATTGTTAAAACAGGATATAAATAACTACTGTGTAAGCAAAACTGTATGTTAGGAAATATCCATTTCAGATCAGTCTAGAATAAATAGCAACCCTTCATTGCCCAGCTCATTTATTTGCAATCATAAAAGGTTTACAGAATTAGGAAGTTTGCTGATTTTTTGTGTATCTTGCCTGCATTAACAAAAATAAAAATATGCTATAGCATGGGAAAAAGCCCCAAACACCAAAAAAACCAATCTCACACAGTCCCTGCCCCAACCAAACAGAAAAGCAAACCAAAACCCCAACATGTAGAATTATGAAATGTATGGAAAGTTGGTTAAAAATTAAAAGCATGGCAGCTTGTGATTTATGCTCTGTCTGGAGGCCAGATACACACCTAAATATGTATCACATTCAATACTTTAAATAAGGCAAATGCTGGGATTCAGCACTATCTAGTAAAATATAAGCACTACAGAAGGCTCCTCAGAGAGACTGAGAATTTCAAAATTTTATGTAGAAGGAACAGAGCAATCTGGTCTAATTTTGAACTTGATATTACTTTAAACAAAGAATGAGACTACATGATCAGAAATAATGAATTTGTGAAATACATAATTATTAATGCAGGATGATAATATTCCACAACATTTTGCATGCTATTTCATTTGCAATAAATTTTCTTTCTTAAAGAAAGTTGTATTAGTCATATTTGAACTGTTGGGTTACTTAAGCTATTCCAAACGTGAAAGACTTCCTCTAATGAGCTCAGTATTTTCAGCTTCTTTCCAACCATTTAAAGTTATGTCAAGAGGTTCCCTGGATACATGTATACCTAGGCAACTCCATTCTTCATTAATAGTTCAGGATTAATAGTTCAGATTAATGGCAATTACTCTGTGAAGGAAGAATGATACATTCGGTGTGATGTCTGATGAGCATAAATTTGATTGAATTGTAACAAAGGTATACTTCAAATACTTTGAAAGTATGCCTTACAGATGGACCAAATTAAAATTAAAAAAAAATAAATAAAAAGAGAAAAATATGCACCTAAGATTCAAATTGACTCAGGAGAATAAACAAGGAAGAAATTTGATGATGAAAAATATGTTCCTCTACATGACTGAACAGAACAGATTATTTTTCAGTAGGAAGAGTCCTCCAGTGATCATCTAGTCCAACTGCCTGAACACTTCAGGACTGACCAAATTTAAAGCATGTTGTTAAGGGCATTGTCCAAATAAATGCCTCTTAAACTCTGACAGGCCTGGGGTAGTAACCACCTCCCTAGGAAGCCTGTTCCGGTGTTTGAGCACCCACTGGATAAAGAAGTGCTTCCTCATTTTGCCTGCAAACCTCTCTTGACACAGTTTTGAACCATTTCCCTGTATCCTATCACTAAACAGTGTGAGAAGAGATAAGCACCTTTCCCTACACTTCCCTTCATCAGAAAGATCTAGAAAGCAATGAGGTCACTCCTCAGTCTCCTCCAAACTAGACAAGCCCAAAGTCTTTAATTGCTCTTCTGTTTCTCTCTAATATTGTCAGAGAGACAGGAAGTTCAAAAGTGTTCAAAATACAATTTAATTAAGAAGGTTGTAATTTGCTGTATTTCTGCTCAAATTTTGGTGGAGAAAAGAATTTTTCAGTGTGACTGACAGATAAGTCAAAATGAGTAAATTTGTGGAGGTTTATGGACAATTTTATACTGAAAATACTGAAATGAAATCTTCCCACTTTCATATTTTTACCTGTAGTTCTCAGGAGCAAGATGGAGAGACAGTGTGAAACTATTAATTGATTTCACAAAAAGTTGCAGTCACTAAAAATTTAATCTTCTTGTATAATTATTCTTTCAGATCTTTGTGATCTGATTTTGCACTAGCAAATCATAAAGAAAATTACAGAATATAAACATCTAAAGTGATTTTTTCTCTCCCTAAGGCTACTGACTATCTTTTCCTCTTTATCCTATGTTTTGTCCTTTCAAGGTCACTCTCATTAAATTTAGTTGGTGTTTAATTTTTAAGCTGCTCCCCATTTGATGTAGAAACCAACTATGTGTGAGAAATATTAATTTTTCTGCCAGTCAGAAGAAATTTGATTTAATTGGCTTTTATCCTGAATCATGTCATTAAACTTCAAGAAGATTCCGAATTAATTATTCACAGGGCACATATCATGTTCCATCCAGTGCAAAATCTTAAATGCTTGGATTTGAGAGTACAGTATTTTAACAGTTGAGTTTGCAGCAAGGTACAGGCAAGGATGGACTTCAGGTATATATACAACCTTTTAAAAATACCTTCTCTTTTTTAAAGTGAGTGGCAATGAGAAGTGATGGTGTAGCATAACTGCTGTCACCTCAACTTCATTTTAAAAGTTTGAACTTATCAAAGAGTAAGTAACTATAATAAAATCCTCCTGAAAGAGCACAGCATGTCTCCTCCACAGTGTTCTTCATCAGTTCTGATTCAGAAAATGGTGACTGCCTCTAAGGGCGGTCTCTTTAGAAATTTAACAGTCCAGTTCAGACAAAACTAACCCACAAGGGTTACAAAGATTCAAACACCACAGCACCTAGTAGGGAAGCTATTATAATTGGCTTTCCACTGCTATCCTTAGCTATAAGAAATGTGTCACTATCAGAGAGTCTTGAACCCCTTGTGGGTTGTAAGAACATCTGGAGATTTGAAATGACAGAGTAGAGGCCTGGAGTGTGTGCAGTAAAAATGGCAGAAGAGCTCTGTTGTGTCTGTATGCAGCTTAATTACAGTGTTTTGCTGTAACAGTTTACATCAGG
This sequence comes from Vidua macroura, assembly GCF_024509145.1. Taxonomy (NCBI): domain Eukaryota; kingdom Metazoa; phylum Chordata; class Aves; order Passeriformes; family Viduidae; genus Vidua; species Vidua macroura. The sequence continues at coordinate 46,598,126 of NC_071572.1, read as the reverse complement.
AAGAATGTATCTCGAAGAGCTATGCAAGTAAATAAGCTTCATTTGTACTGGCTTTCTTCTAAAGCCATTTTCCAAGTTCAAAATGCTCAATAATTGCCTATCTTAATTATTGGAAAAGTTCTAAGGGTCAATGAATATAAATGCTCAATGTCATAGCCACACATGATTATGACATTGCTAGTCAAATCTTTGTAATGGTATAAAGTATATTCTATCTGCAACAAAAGACCCGGCAGATCAGTCTACTATTACTGCTATACTGATATACTTTGGTATGTGTCTAGGCTTGATTAAATTTACCTTTAGACGGTATGAAGCTAATCAAAATCTATCAACAGACTCCCTTTTGTGATGGTCTGTGTCAGCATAACTAGAACAGCCTTCTCTTCACCCCAGAATAGTCTTACAATGTGTGAAAGAAAGAGCTCAGAAGAAATGGTTAGGGGTCAAATTGGAGTCTTCAGCTAAAAAAAGAGTTTTGCACTTAGGCACTTTGAAGTAAAGCTGTAAATAGAGGTGACTCAACTGTCACGTAAAAATGTTTTATGTTTTTATCAAAAACCATATTTCTGCATAAAAATTGTGTCTGTGAATTAATTTTTTAGTAAGAATCTGGTTCTGCTTTCAAGGTAATTAGCATATAATTAAACATTCAATGAAGATATACACTAAAACATTTGTGTTAGAAGAACAAAATTATTTTGTAAAATAATTTTTATTGAACTACAATAAGTTCCAGTAAAAATAAATGGATAAGGGATTCTTTACACAAACAAGATTTCCTGCAATTTATTTGCAGAGCATATTGAATTCCTGCAATTTTTCTTTGTCTGTATGATATCAAATATATTTTGCACCAGTGTTTAATAGCATTTTTTTTTTTTGAAAGACAATTGTAGATAAATGTTTTAAAACAAAAAGTAACCTATGTAAGGACCAAATCCTAAGAAAAAATAAGCCCCAAACTACCTAACAATATTTTACCTACATTTTGACTTCTGTCAGGGGGAACCCATCTCCAAGTAGATGCTATGCTTCTTTTCAGTATCAGAGCATTTTATTTGTTCTTTGACTGCACATTTCTTTCCCTTTAAAATACCTCATAGACAGGTCACATGCTCAGGAAGAAAGCAAAGCTATTCCTTCCTTGAAAAGCAACTAAGTGTACCTAGAAGAACGACTCCAGAGTACAATGTGTGACTGCAGTAAATATGATAATCACAGGAAAGAACTAGGAAATAGCAGCTCAAGTAAAGACTGGAAAAAAAGACTTGATAGGCACTTTAAGGGATGTCAGCTCATAAAATACTTTGAGTTAATTAAAAATAGGCCTGAAAGCTGAGATCCATTCTACAAAGTCTCAACACAAAAAGAAGAAAAACTTCCTATATTTTTTTTTAAACTTGTATTCCTTAGCTTCCGGCTTAAAGTTTTCTCCTTTTATTAGATATTCTGAGTCTTCTCCATTTCTTAGATAATCTGAATTTTTTTTCATAAGGCAGCTTCTTGAAAGCAAAATGGGTAAATCTGCCTCAAAAGTCTTGCTGACTCAATATATATTTACAGTGATTTAATATGTATCTACATGAAGTTGTATGAATAACTGAATTTCTGCTCCCTTTCATCCTGAAAACTGATTGAATTACTGGGTTATGACTAAACCCTATGTTATTAAGCATAAGGAGAAGTTATACATTTTTCCCCACAAAATTTGGTTTGGTTTAATTGGCCCGGATTATTTTGAAATCCAGAACCCAGAATGACAATTTACTGAGGGAAAACTACCAAAACCAGCTGTCATGAGGGATTTGGTAATTTCACTCTGTACTACTAGGAGAAATTTCTTATTTTGAAATTTTAAATGCCAACATTTCTTTTTCAAAGAGGAATAAACTTTTCTGATTCCTATTTAAAGCACATAAGTAAACAGTATCACAACCTTACCTTTTATTAAACAATTAAATCTTCAAAACTCTCACCCAAATAATGGAAAACCTCAGAAATGGAAAACATCAGATTTTTTAATTTGTCTAATCAGGTTCAAATTGCACCATTAAGCTTCCAGGAGAATCACCTAACTGCATATTGTAGATCATATAGACAGTGATTATATAGTGAGCAACTTTTAAAGGATGTTGCTCCTTTGTGTTAAAACAAATGCACAAACACAAATGTGTGCTAGATAGAGATATAGAAAGAATAAATGTGTTTTTTAGGATTAATTATTGGGATAGATATGGGAGTGGAGAATCATAAATTTTTCAGTTTCAGAATTGAGGTCTACTCACTGTTTTACCAGATCACTTCAACATAAAATGTAGAAAATATCTCTGGAACAGCAGCTGAATTCTATCCATGTCTTCAGTTAATTAAGTTGCCTTCCTGCAAATTATATGGTTTACCTTTTGGTGTATGTTGATTTTTCACAATTAAATGAACTGGTCTCAATAACTTCTCTTACTAGTCACCTCAAAGTTTTAACTTAGGAGAGAACATACTTCTACATACCCTCTTACTGAGGGTAGGATTTTGTTGAACTAAATCCTCTGTGACTGCACCAGGAGTTTAAATTGGATATTCAGTGGCCTTAATAAGTGCTGCTTGTGAAACAAGGAAGCACTGATTCCCAAAGGTTGTTTTAAGTGACAGTAGATACTGTCTTTATGTACCACGAGGTACAAGGTTTGAATGAATCTGTTTGCCGCACAGGTCTCACATCTCGTCTTTCCAAAGAACTCCCCAGGGCCTGTGACAGGAAAAGCAGTGTGAAAATCTAGCACCTGCTAACTGACTGAGGTACTGCTGTTCTCCCTGCATGCCATCATGGGTCATTGTTACTTCCCTTGGATCTTTGGATCCAAGGGTGAGATAGATGCTCATTGTTCCAGAATCATTGGCATATGGGTATGTCACCCAAGACTCTCCAACCGAAAATAGAATGTGTCATTTGCAAGTTTCACTCTTTCTATATGGGGAAGGCATTAAAAACTACTTTATTGTAGTACTGCTTGTAGTGTCTGTTACTGTCTGCTAAGACATGAAAAAATGAAGGAGGTTCTGACCATGAGGTTAGTTTATCTAGGGAACTTTAGTCTACAAGACTGCATATGTATATGGGTTAGCCATTTTCCTGGTTTGTTAGCAAGCTGCTGAAAGGTTTTGTCATCTTGTTTTGCAGGTGAACAAGTTTGGACCTTTTTTTTTCCTAATATTCATAGAATATTAGAACACAGAAAAAGAACACAGAAACAGAAAGTTCAAGTTTTCTTAATTTAAATTAATTTTCACCTTATAGAGAAAACTAGGAAAGGGCCTGTACATCTTTTATTAGCCATGTACCTGTGTATTTCTTTTGTGGTTTCTGGACAATAATGCATGGCAACTCTTTGAAAAACATTAAATTGAGGAAACAATTTTTCTGTATTATCATCCTCGTAAAATAATCAAAGATCTATTTATTCATCACAATCCTTTGTATTTTATCGTTTTGTGAGTGTTATCCTGTTGCATCCCGGGTTTGGGTTCAGATTAGGGGTTCTGTTATGTGTTAGTTAGCCGGTTCTGTGTACCCCCATGCATCCCCTATGTTTCCCCCGCCCCGCGGTGGTCCGCTCTGGGTTACTTACCATTGGAGCTCACCATGCCAGTCCTGTAACCACTCCCCTGTCCACTCCGGAGAGTTCGGTGTCTGTTTCCCTGCTCCCGCAACCCCATTTGCCCCGGAGCCCGGTCTGCCCCTGTCACGTCCCCTTTGGTTACCCCGGTCCATGTCACTCCCCCGTAGCCTGCCCCCATTGGGCGAGGGGGGCTTCTGCCTCCCTCAGCCCACCCTCTATAACACCCCATGCCTTCCTTTGTTTGGGGCCATTTTCGTCCACGTGGGCGCAGGGGAGCGAGCCGCGGCTTCTCCGTCACAGCTCCCTGCGGCAAATAAAAGCTTTCCAGCCTCCCACGCGGACGGAGTGGACAATTCCTTCCCTCTTTGTCTCATCCCTTGCGCGGCGACAGAGCACAGCCAGCCCCCGCCCCACGGCGCAGAAGGCAGAAGCGCCCGGGACTCTCGTGGCAGCTCCAGTCCCTGCCAAGAAGCAGTGCCCATTCCGGGCTCTACGGAGCTGCCCGGGACTGGGAAAAATAGTACATCGCCACATTATCCATCAGGGTACCGACTCTTTATTTCTGATACCAGCAGATCAGAACACCTATAAAAAAGATAACAGAGGGGTGGAACAGGAATCCATTAGGATCACAGAATATTCTGAGCTGGAAGGGACCCATAATGATTATCAAGTACAAATCTTAAGTGAATATTCATAAATGTAACCTTGTGACATTGGCATTACCAGCATCATGCTCTAACCAACTCAGCTAATCTCAAAATGGAAGGTATCAAGAATTCTGACAGCTACACCATTTCAAATGGATAAAAACCTGTAGCAAATTTAACAATTTCTAGTTCTAAAAATATACACACATTCTTGGTATAAAATATATGCTTTACTCATTTACTGCAAAGACGTAACTGTGCAACATGGAAGCACTGATTCCTGCAGGTATGTTTTGTAACATGCAGAGCATATAAGATGTGATGTAAGTTGGGTTTGCTTATCAACGTACTTGTATTGTTACTATATCAAGGTAGCAGCTTTAAACAACAAGAAACATGGTACACCAGATAAGAATTATTTAACATCATTCCACTTAAAGGTCTGGAGAGCAGTGTTTCTTTCACCCACCGTGAAGAACTGACTTACATTGGGATATGAAATTCATAGACATGGCTTCAAGTAGAAGACTAGTAAATGAAAATTACTGCCTTGAAAATGAAAAAAATATTGAGTTTTCATTTGGAGAGGTATAAATGGTTTTATGCCTGATTAGCCACTCTAACATATAATAAAAGAGTGCTTTACACCACAATGATCAATATATTTAGTCTATTATTGGACTTTTGTCATGTGCGTAAGTAGAACTAATGCAGATGTAATCTGATTTTTGAGAAAGGCAAGAGAAAATATTGTCCATGTCTCTCTTTAAGCAAAATGCAAAGCTACATCCGTCCCATAGTTCACAGTCTGCCTTTATGCATTGTCAGATGTACAACTTCATTTTCTTTTGGTGTAGCTGTTAAGCTACTCTATAAAATGTGCTGGTTTACAACTGGCTTGTTTTCTTGGGGTTTTTTTTTAGGGTGGAGTTTTTTGATTGGTTGTTTTTCTTTTTTTTTTTTTTTTTTGTTTTGTTTTGTTTTGTTCTTTTCCCGAGCAGCAGAATAGTCCTGAATTTTTAACTTTATAAAGGACAGTTTTACAGAGTTATAAAAACCAGATATAAGTATGCAAATAGACAGATAGTATGCTAAAAGCAGGACGTGGCTTTTGGACAAAACAGGGTGGATCTTAATCACTTGGTGGCAAAAGACTAATTAAACTCCACCAGTAAATTAACATAGCACAGGCTAGGAGAGTACATGCAAGTTATCATTACATTATGCAAGACAGCAAAGTTTACAGTCAAAATTGTAGCCTTCAAGGGCAGACTGTCAAATGTACAGGACCTCTCGGTTAGAAGTAATGTGGGACTAAAATCAATTTTAATTGCTTGATAAAAAAATCATAGCTTTGGGAATATTTTTGCTCTTTTATCTTCTGTTATTTTTTTCCCTTCTTCTTTTTCTGACAAAAAGGTGGCTGAATCCACCAAGCTTTGAAAAGGCTTTTTTTATTTTTTTAGGCTTTGAGTCTTTGTTTAGAGTTGAATGACAGTAATACCATGAGATAATGCCTCTTGGCACCTTAACAACCTAGTAGTAATTTTCCACAGCTTTCATTTGTAGTAAAGATAATAAGTTAGATTCAACAAAATGATTACTGATGATCATTAAATGTATATCTGCATAAGCACAGCTAATGGTATTGTTTGTTTTGTATGAGAGCTGACTTTTTCTTGGGAATAGTTTTATATTTTACTCAGTGTAAAGCTAGAGTAACTACCTTAAGAAAAGTACTTGCTCCACTTTTCTGATGTGCAGGGAAGAACAGAATTTGGCCCTTAAACCTACAGCTTAAATGAAAATCCAGCCCCCTTGGTAACTCATAATGAGAATTATTGATAATGAACAGAAAGGTATTTGGTTAAACTTAGGGGGAGTAATAGAACCCCGTAATCCGATTCTGGTAACAGTAATTTTAAAGACTTTGTGTGGAAAACAGAAAAAAAAAACACCTGTTCACCAAAAGCCCACCAAGATTATATATGTTTTTCCTTACTTCCTGCTATTCTACTTTTACTGCATCTCCAAAGCAATAAAATGATGAAATAATAAACAGTCTTTCAAAATAATCTGAAAAGTGTTAGAAATCACTTACCTTTTTTTTTCATTTTGTTGCATAATTTACTGAACTTACAAGGTCTCAAGACTGAGATTTTAGTCTCGAGGTTTTTCTGAGCTTATTTTGAGTTGTCTGTAACTGTTTTTTTTTTTTGCTTAGTCTTAACAGCGTTTTTTTTCTAATTGATCAGGTGTCTATATCTATTTTTCACTTATTGCATTTACTTTTGCTAATCTTTGCAGGGTAAAACTGTAGTTCCTTATAGGTAATTGTCACAAGCAATTGTTCTAGGCAGAAGGAAATATTTACAAACTTAACACAATGATATAGTGTAGCGAAATACAGGTTTAGTATAAGATAAAGGCCTTGACATGAGCAGACAATGCAGCATAGAGAAGGAAAAGGGAATAGAAGAAGACAGGATATGGGAAAGAGAAAGAATAAACTATCAACATGATACTATTCCTCCCTGAAAAGGATTCCAGATGCTAACAACAGACCATCACCACTAAACCCATAATGAAATTGTTGGCCCAGAGGAGCAGTTAAAGGGTAAGTATAACAGCAGGAAAAGGAGTAGAAAGTAAGAGTGCAAATTACAATTTAAAATGTGTTATTGCTATTGTTGAGATCCTTTCTGCATATGACTATTCTATTGGCATTATAACTCTTTGTTTCTCTAAAATAATTTCATATAGACTAATGATGATTTTTGAATTAGACTATTATGATGTCAATTATACTAACCAGTAAAGTCTCATCTTTACTTACATAAATGGGTGTTGCTCTTCCTCTTTATCCATAGAAGGATTTTGAAAATAATTCAGTTAATTCGCATAGTGATTTAAAATGTCTATTATTTGCACTACATTAGGTGTTGGAGTCTTCCATTTACAACAAGAACCTTATTGTCATGACTGCACTACAAACTGAATAGTAAGAGCCACTTAATTATTTATATAGCTAAAATATTAGAGTAATTCCCAACATTACCTAAGCCTGGGCCACCCATCATTTTTCCAAACACTTCCCATTAATAGCTCAGGATTTTAGTGGACAGAAGACCTTATCCACTGACAATCCAGCTATACAGTTTGGATAATAGAAGAGTGTGAGAGAATGGACAAGGTATACTTCTGAGACCTGAAGCCCAGTTTAGTGCAGTCTAACTTTGTAATCTCAATTTTGCTCAGAACATTATTAAGTAGATATAAATAACAGCTTCAAAGTTGAAAGAGTAGGATTGCTGACATAGAGGGTACACAACCTAGGAAAAATAAAATAGCAACAAAACAAGATCAAGGACCAGCTTGTTCTAAGGGAGCAACCATACCTCACCCAATTGGCATATGCCTGGCAAGCAGAAACCTGTCTCATCCAGAGTGCTGAGCATATTAATATAATCTTAGCTTAATACCACACTATTCCTAGCTACCTGGTGTATATACCTGCCAGTAAATAATTGCTGTGTTAATAAAAAATTCTTAAATGGTCTATTTGAGAGTGTCTCTGTGTGTGGTAAAGGTACATGAAGAAGAAAAGACTCAGAGAAGACGAGCTTCAGGGGGTGCAGAAGATCAAGGCTTTTGCTGTCCTCCATGCTGGGAATGGACATAGAAATGCTGAGTTTTAAATGACTATTTTTCACAATATGCTTAGAAAAATTCTTCTCAGCTAAGTTACTTACAACCTACCTATTGTATTAACTTCAATGTATGATGTAGAGCCAGTGAGGCTGAGAGGTTTCATCCTGACAGCTTCAGAAAATTCATTTCTTTGCATGCTCATGGGTCTGTAACAAAAATTGCTCACCACGTGTGCCTTTTTAGCCAGGCTTGACCCTTATATAGGAGGTAGATAGTCAAGAGTTCAATTTAAGTGAAATTTTAAACCTCTTGCTGTTTGAGCTTAGCAATTAGGGAAAGTGTGGTGGTGAGTTTGTAACACTGGAGCTCAAACTGAAAATCTCTGATGTATAAACTACTGAAATTAATTAGATAAGAGCAGCTTTTAATTCCTGCTGTCCTGGGTGGAAATCAAACTCTACAAATAAAAGATTATATTCTTTAGTATTAATAAATTCCCCAGTAAGTAATAATTTAATAATTCATTAAAAAATACAAAAAAACCCACCCAGATTAAAAAATTTAAAAACTGTAAGGTAAATGAATAAAATTAAACTTGCTCCACTTTTGAAATTAAATAAGCAATGTTTTAATTATCTGGACACAAAGACAAAATATCCCAGGTCTCTTGTAAACATACTCAGTTATTCTATGCCCTGCTATAATATTCTAATTATAGAAATTATTTTTGTTTCTCCCTTGAAAAAAAAGAACATTAAAGATGCAACCTGGCAAACTTTTTTTTTTTTTCTATAAAGCACTATGGACAATTTCAAAGATGATTTTCATGGGCAAGTGACAAACTCCTGCCTTGAAACCACATAAATTAAACATGCTTAAAGAAGTTTTGTTTGAAAGCAATCTTTATGCTTTCTTCCCATTTTGGGAATTATAAGAGAGAACATATTTCAGACAAAACAGCACAGCAGTGGAGAATAATGCAACAATCTCTTATTTTGATTTTATGAATTACATAATTGAGACTTTACATTCATGATCTATGTATGCCTTGCAGATATTTCTTTTATATTGGAAATAAGCCGTGAACACAATTTTTTCCTATGAAAGTGAAATACAGAGGAACTAACAAAACCATATGTTTTATTAATGACTTGAGAGCATGCACTTCAGCTGCCATCATAATAACTGGGGACACTTCCCTTATCTTTTCAAAACACAACATAACAGGGTTTCAGGTTAGTAATTTGATTTGAATAAAGTCTCATGACTAAAATTTTATCTTGAATGTGGTAACTGGTCACTAAAAAATCTTTTTTACTTCTAGAATATTTTATGGGCTTTGTTCCATTTCAAATTAAATATAATATATGAAGTTAGTATGCTACTTTATCAGTATGGGATGTAAGATTTTCTACTGATTTTGCAATGGCATTAAATTACTTAAACTGGTAAGAAAAGCCTCAACAATAGCTATTCAATATCAGAATGTATGTCCTATCCATTGATCCATGTTTTTGCTCCCAGAAACACAAGTACCACATCAAGACATGCAGAAACTCTTTCCTCACAGCCTACGGACCCCAGTATTTTGCTCTGACTTTGAATTATGGATATGGAGTGCTGACTTTGATGTCTAAGACCAGAATTCACATTGAATTTTTTGTACTAGAGGCATATATAAAAATCTGCTCCCAAAGTCTAATCTTGACCTATGTGCAATCAAGCCATAATAATTTTCGTTTTGAAGTTTGACTAACACTATTGTATGGAAAAAGGAAACATTCCTTTTTCAGCCTAAAGAACCAGCATATTTCTTACAGCTCTTTTGAAGAACTCAGCTGATTTCAGTGCTCCACAGCATTCCTCTCTAAAAGACTGTGACAGTAACAGAGAAAATAATGGAAATGAAAGGGCCAATTTAAAGCCCAGAATGACTCAGTTTTTGTAACAGCAACCAGATTGGAGAAACTCTGATGCAGGATATAGCATAATTTTATAACAAATGTTATACAAGGTCTTCTAAGATTTATTTCCAGTTCCACGAGTAAACCTGGCATATCCAGATCTGGTACTCTGTATCAAGTGTAGGGGTGCACTTTGAAAGATATGAACACCATTTTTGTTCATTTCAAAGGAGCTGAAACAGAAACTGATATATCATCAATCTGTAACCCAAGTATATTAGAAGGCAGTTAGACTTAGGTTTAAAGATAGGAGCAAATCTGCCCAGTAGTATGGGTATAAACTGTGCAGAGAAGAACATATGAAATGAAGCAACAGAGTAAAAAAAAAAATATATAAAGAGGACAGAAAGAGAAGTATGCAAAGTTATGTAAGGAAAAAAAAATCCTTAAAAGCCTTGTATTGTGCGTTCTGGTTGCTGCTTAGGGATTAGATTTTCCTTTTCCTTCCATGTTCTCTTCAATTTCAGATTTTCAGCATTTAGCAGGATTTAATATTAGGAATGAGGTGTAGTCCACTAGAAACTCATGTCCATTTTTTGAAAGGACAAGATCAGAGAGTTAACATTCTTGTAGCTGAGGAAAATATTTCTGGTCTTATGGGACATCCATGTCTATATGTACCAAACATTCATTGGAACTTGTTTTGCAATTTTATAAAAAAGGGATGGCTAACATAGTCAATGAACATATGATAGACATAACAGAATATCTTTCTTTTGTTAGTTTTTGTTTGCTTGGTTTGGTTTGTTAGCTTTTGTTTGGTTGGATTTTTTGAGGGGGGTAGTTTTGGTTTTTGGTTGGTTTGGTATTTTACATGAGACAATAATACAAGGAAATATTTTTAATTCTTTCTAAGCTAATTCATAAATTATTGAATCCTAAAAATTTCATTAAAAGTACTACTTAATATTGTAAATGATGGATCTCAGGTTAATTCCTCTCTGCTGTTGAAATACATCAGCTAAGACAATAAATCTCTTTAGAACAATACTTATTTGTATTCACAATGAAACATGGTTCATAGAAAATACTTATTCATTATCTAGAGGACTGGACATGTTTCCACAGTATTCTTCTAGCAGTATGCTGGTAGAAGCACCACTTAAGAAAGCTGAAATTACATTGCCCATTACTGAGCACAGGGATAATGAGCATGTTTTGGTTGCTTCCGAGTGTATTTCCTCCTTCAGTGCTGCAGTGCTAACTTCAAAGAAACTACAAAATTTTTAAACCACTATGTAGCACTGTTGAATAAGGTTTTTTTGGTTTGTTTTTTTTTTTTTTTTTCCACTTTAGGCTTGAATCCATGTTCCTTTGACAGTAACGAAAAGATTAAGAAATTAATATTATGGCTCCACAAATTTTGGCATGGTCCAAGAAGATTTGAAAAGAATGCTAATATTTTTCACTGTCTTTTGGAAAATGTAGATATCTTTAGGAGAGTAAAATTAAAATATCAATGTATTATTAATTTCAATAAATTTTTGTGATTTTTATTCAATGAGCTTTTTTTTTTTTTTTTTATTTTAAACCGTAGACTCTCAGATGTTAAAATATGTGTCTCAGTGTCAAGTCACAGGTGTAAGGAAAAATAGGTTTTGATTTTTACTTTTCTTTTAGAGTTGCAACATTAATATGCTATGAACATTTGCAGAACTATACCAGAACTGATTTATGTGGCATTAAATATTTCAAACAACTGCCTGGAAGCAATGCCCTCAGGTAGTCCGTATACTAGCCAGCTACCGTGTTAAGAGTAATGTGTAATTCCCACAAGTACTACTTTCCAGAAATACTATTTTTTTTAACATGACAGCAAATGCATTGTGACAGACATGTTTGATGGAAACAGAGGAAAAATGTTTCTTTTATATGAAGTCCTTGTAGCAATGATTTTTTAATGAGTTGGGAAGCAGCACAGATATTAACAGATATTTTATTTTTTCTGAATCAAAATAGACGTGTCTTCAAAGCTGACCAAAATACAGAAGTGCTGTCTTTCTGTCCATCATTTCTTTTAGTCTTATTCAAGCTAATATGTGATTAAAGCAATAAAAAATGTTTTCTCTTTCTGTCCCATTTCTCCATTTATCCTTTTTCTCCGTTTATCTAGACTGTGTGATCAGAGACAGCTTCTGTCTAATTTAAAATCTATATAAAATGCAGAAAACACTATTAATTTCAGAGGTCAAAAATGAGGGGGATATCTCGGCATGATAATAGTATAAAATTTAGATTTGTGCTCTTCTTGTGGTTTCATGTAGTGTATTTTATTTCACTTTAGTTTACTGTCAAGCAAGAAAAATGCAATATTTGATAGAACAAAATTCAAGTGTGTCTCTAACTTAAAAAAAAAGATACAAAACTGATGCATAGTGGAGTCAAATTCTGGTATTGTTTTACTCAGATTTACCTCCAGTTTTTGTAATTTGTTGTTGCTTTACACTAGTATATATGAAATTAAATGCTAACTCTATGGAGTCCAGGGATCTAATTATAAACAAAACAATTTTTCAGGCAGTGAGCATGGGTAAGACATACCTGCTGGTCATTAAAAGCTCACAAAAATGGAGACCAAAGAAATCAAGCTGTCAAAAGAAAATCTAAGTGAAATCATGTGGGGCTTCAAGGAATGAATAAAGGACGGTGAGACAAGAAAAGAAAAAGAATTAATTTACATAGGGTCAGTAAGAATCTGCTGAGAATATACAACTAGAAGTCTCACAGTATATCATTCTTATTCCCATGTTTTGGGGCTTAGGACTTCTAAAAACAGTACTAACATTTAAAATATATATCAATGTACTTGCCAGCAGTACATAAGGAAGAGAAAGAACACCAACAGCCACTGGGGAATGTTTTGCTTCTCCATAATAGTGCACACTTCCAGAAGAAGAATGGGATGATAATTAAAGCCATCCTTATTTATATGCTTGCTCTAGAATCTGTGTTGTTTGTCTGCTTGTTTGCTTTTTTTTCAATTTCAGCTTGGAAACTTGATTTTTTTTGGTACATTTTTCCTTGCTGGGAACCCCTCTTTGCTCACTGCAAACTTACCTTGGCATTTTATTAATGAACAAAGAGTTAAAAATGCGTGACACATGTATCCTATACTTTTAGATTCTAGACATAGTTTTATGCTTCACAGTATGCATTGGGCCAGAAATGCAAGTCATCTGTATTCAGATCCGTACTGAGAGTGCTCCTTCACAACAAGTACAATGAGCATAGAAGTTTAATATATTGTTCCAGTTTTGCTGTAGCCTAGTTTTTCCTTTCAGCCCCAGGATATGGGATTGACAAGTTGCACGTGGAAGCAATGAAAGATTTCACTCCTTCTGGAGTGTCATTTCTGTGCCTTGCTTGGTACACAGGTTCGGGGACATAAAAAAAATGAATAAATCAGTTCCTATGTATCATTTCTAGTCCAATATTCATATGAAGCAGTAAAACACAATTTTTTTTTTTTTTTTGCTACAAATAATTTTGAATTTTAGTCATCAATCATTAATTGCATGTATTTTTTGTAATTTTCTTCTCCAGGGTAGACTTCTGATGAGGTTAAAACTTAGGAGGATTTTTTGTCCATGTTTTAGCTTCCTTTCCCATCTAAAGAAAATGAGAGCACAATAAACATGTGATTCATTATCAGTCATCTTAGGATAGGACTGTAGAAAAGAAACACTCCCATGTTTATCTGTTTATAGCAGAAGAAGTTTATGTAAATCAATGATGAAACTTACCCTTGGAGAGAAGGTGCTCAGAAGGAAATGTAAGGAGATGAAAAAGAGCAGTACAAATGACTCATCCAGCAGGATCTACAGCTACTCAGACACAAACAAAGGTGAATACTTTGGACTAATCTTTCAGCAAAATTGTAGGTAGGCAGCAACATTTCCTAAGAGACATATTCAGAGTTGCATTCCAGGAAGGAGTACACATGTAGAATAATGCAGGAAGACTGTAAAGACTAAAAATGAACATTCTATTGAAGGTCAGGATAATCGATTTTAGTAGCACTTACACTCAGTTAAACTGCAGTGCATTTGTTGGCAGTTGAAATTTTGGGTCATCTATTGTCTAAATGACAATAGTTTTCTCTTGCAGACATTGAAATAACTTGTTTCTATATGACAATGAAGGTAATTTCCTGTAACATTCACTACGGTTACCTTTCTTACCTCATAATGATTTTTGATAAGTCACCTTAAAAAGTCTATATTTATAATGGAACTTACTGACTAAAGGAAAATAATTCTAAATTTAGCAGACTACCTGAAGAACAGCAACCTCCCCTTTCACTCCTACCAACCTTATGTTTATTACTATGGATGATTCTCTTTGAGAAAATGATGCATGATCTATGTAAATTGTTGTGTTGATATACACTGCTAGTGTTGTTATGATTTGGCATATTTAGGCTCAGTTTCCCATCTTTGCAAAAAGTGAAATGAAAGCTTAACATTAAAGAGATGTGTAAGCTTACCCAAAATGTTTGGGAATTTTTTAGTGTATTTGTGTGCAATGAATAAATATGAACAGCTAAGAACAATTTCCTGATAACTCAAAGAAAAAGATAAAAAAAAAGGTAACAGTCACTTGATTATATACTCTGGATCTATATTTTCATGCATTCAAACACCATCAGACACAGGATAAATAAACAGAAATTTAGAATTTAGAAATTATACATAATTTAGAAATTATCAGAATTGCACTAATTTGAATTGAGAAATTTGTTTAATACCTAAGAAAGGTAGATGATCTAGCTTTCAGGGGTTTGTCCATCATTGTTTCCATTGTCTCAAGCTTGGGGACAGGTAGAGCACTGTGAGGAGCATTCACCATCCTGTCTTTTTTCCAGTCACCACACAGAGTTAAGCTGAGGGGGTGAACATCTTCTGTGTGCGAAGCACCTTCTCTTTTTTTTTTTTTTTTTTTGTATACTTTTTAAATTAATATTGCTGCTGTTGTTGCATGTTTCTTGTTTCTTTCATTGCATTTTGCTTTCAGAAAATTCAGTAAATTTTTATCTCAACTCATAGTCTCTGTCTTTGTCTCTCTCTTGCCAGAGAGGATGGGGGAAGGAAAATGGCTTATCCCAACAGAATGGCAGATATATATTTGTTCACAGCTAATGCAGAGGTTGTTGGTGTCATGAGAAAACTAGAAAACTTGTAAAGTTGCTCCATTAAATACCTAGTAGTTTACTAGAGCTTACTAAATATAAACTGTTGTATAATGACATAATAGGCTGATATAAAATATTTAGAGATTACCATAAGACAGGGATTGCTCAGTACAATTAACATAATTGTACACTCACTATCATCCCAAATCAATTTATCATCTAGAGCTAAAGCCTAGTCACACAGGCACCCTGTTAACTTTACAGAAAGTCTCATGATTCTTAATCATCTAAAGTAAGATAAATCTTTCTTTTACTGCAGAAAATTTTCTGTTTAGGAAACAACATTAGTAGAGTAGACAAACTATTATTTTATTACTAATGAAAGTCTAATAACCTCTCTAAATTTTTAATTTTTTATCCTATTGGGAGAGCTGATATGTCACTTTGTGACTGATCAACAAATTTCTGCAATGAAAGAAATCTCAGTAGAAATGGGTCAAGTTGTTGTCTCCAAGAAGATCAGGGAGTAATGCAAAGAAACTGACCTTATCTCAAGACAGAAAGGACCAGAAGGTGGCCTTTGTTTCAGATAAACTACTACCAACAGCTGAGTTGGATAATTGGTGATGTAAATGTTTCTCCCTGTGTTCCTTAAAAGTCTAAATATTTCCCTGAGTCAGCCAGACCCACAAGAAGGGGAGTGAATATGTGTCTCAGCCCAACACAGAGTAGAAAAACAAAGCAACTGGTAAAAGAATTTCTACGAGAGCAAAAGTCTTGAGCTGGCTTCAACCCTGTATTACTTCCTACTGACTGATGACACCCAGGATGGTGATAGTGAGCATATCATAGACACTGGGACTGGGAATCACAATGATCTTGTGATTGAACGGTGCACTGCATTTGCTGTGTTTTGCTAACTGTGACTTATATTTGGTGGTGTTATACAGTTTATTTTGAATCACTCTGATAAATCAGAAATCCTTTTCAACATTAGATATATTTAGAAAAAGTAAAAGTAGTGTTAAATACTACAACCTCCACAATCTCAAAGGACCCAGTGAAAGTGTACTGCACTCTGACATATTTAAAATGGGTAAATCTGTCAAGTAGCTCATCTCACTATTTGTCACAGGCAAAAAAATAACCTACTCTGTGGGTGTATAAAAATCGTGACTGTGGGTTCTTAGGATTCCATAATACACAAGGGTACAATCCTCTAAAAGTCTCTTTATTGCAGATCACCACATATATTTATTTCCCCCATATCACCACTAGCAGGTATAATACCACAAAATCACTAACAAGTTAAGCTATGATTAATAAAGTGAATATATATATGTGTGTGTGTATATATATGCATATATATCAAACTATTAAAGATTACTATCAGCAATCAATAATATAATATAAAACAATAGTATGGTAGCAATCAATCATATAACAACAGCAACCAATTGTAAAACAGCAACGCAGTTGTTTTCTATTACCAGCTACCGGAAACTAATAATTAGTGAAACAAACTTATCAACAATATAATAGTGGGTAATTATAATAGAGTAGTTACATGGATATGCAATACCAGGATCAAGTGAATTAGACAGATTTCAGAGGGGGTGAAACAAACCCAAAAAGGAGAACATTGATACAAGAAAGGAACCAAACCATCTCAGACATAGAGGACAAACCAGAAGTGGGACCAATGGAGTAATATACTGAGTCTCTCTTCACAGATAACCTACACCACAGAATCTGAAGTCATCCAGGCATCCCCAGCCCGGGTCCAAGATCCCACAGAAATTTCTTTTGGAGAATTCAGCCTGTCTAGGAAAGGAAAATTAAGTACTTTTTATTTCCTGGAAACATGACTACATCAATCACCAGCATTTTGAACAGCCAATAGGTGTTGTCAATATCTATTTTTCACATGTAAGAGCCAATAAGTGGAAGTTTTGTGTTTTTTCAGAGCATTTTCATTTTCCCAGACTGTTTCCACTTTTGAGATTATAAGTTGCCATTACAGTTTCTTAGGTTTTGCACTTACTCATATCTCAGGATGCCTCCTGTTTCTATGTACACAGCTGTATTTCAAAGATGCCAGCTGCACTTTTCAATGGTATTTCTGCTGCCAAGGCCTAGTTCTCAGGCTCTCAGGATGGCAGGCAATTTTTTGGTCAGTATTTTTCAACAGACATTTCCTTCTGCAACATTCTCCTTCTAATCAGGCTCTACTAATTATGGCTGCTCACATCACCATTTTGTTTCCATCTCTACACATCTACACTGTGTAAATATTAATTTTTTCCTAGGATCTTTGTGAATATGAATCAACATATTCCCCCAAAATATATTCTTGCATGGTTTTAGAAGATTATTTCAGTTCTGCTCTCTGTTGCATCCTGGGATTGGGTTTTAGGGGTTCTTATTTGTGTTAGCTAGCCAAGCCCTGTGTAACCCCGCGCTTTCCCCGTGTCATCTCCCCCCCCGCCCACCCCCACGGTTTCTGGCGCCAAGCTGCCTGCCATTGGATTTTCCCCCTCTGCCACTCCTGTAACCACCTCCCGTCCAGCCCCAGGAAACCCCATGCCTGCCCCCCCAAGCCACACGATCCTGCTCAGCCTGAGGCTTGGTGCCCGCGCCTGCAGGGTTCTCTGGTTGGTCGCTGTTGCTGGTGTCACTGTCACGGCAGCTGCCCCTATTGGCCAGCAGGCCGTGGATCCTCTTGCCCCACCCCTCCATAAAATCCTACCCCGTCGGCACCCAGGCGCCATTTTCTCCCATGCGAGTGCCTGGAGCGGTTGCTTTCCATCAAACTGCGCCACGTGACCAATAAACCGTTCCTGCCAAGCATGGAGTAAATGGACAAATTCCTTACTTCTTTACCAGATCTCTAGCACACAGTAACAGAGGCTGGCCAGCCCACGCGCCCGAGACACGAAGCCGTGTCCGGGAACCTGCAGCAGAACACCCTGGCAGCACGTGGAAGCTACGCCACAGCTAGGCTCCCAAGAGCTGCGTGCAGCCGGGGAGAACGAAAGCTAACACCTCAGCTCTCCAAATCCAGCATAGGTGAAACAGCACCAGACAGAGTCCTTTCTACGTTAATGAATACACTTAAAACTCTTTCAGGCATGAAGTCATTATTATATTACCTAATACATCCTAATTCAAGAAAAACATAAAAATAGCTCTCCTACAGCATAATCTGCACAGTATATTATGCACTTTTAACAGGAAGAGAAATATTTCAGTTCTCAGGAGATACATGTGACCCCAGTTACCTAGGGTTACTTGACCTGTAGTGTAGATACTACCAATCTGCTCTGGTGATAGCTAGTCCTGAACTAAATATACAAGAATCACTGTACCACATAGTGGGGTAATATCTCTCCTAAGATGGATACAGTGATACAGTCACCAGTGTAGATAGAGACTATGAGTAATGATTTATTTTAAAAATAGTTCCAGTATAGTCTAAAGTAGAACAATGGATCTGCTTGGGTAATGAAGGCCAGGTGCCAGAAAAGAGTTTAGTGCCTTATGAATAATATTGCTAGAAATTAGATGTGGGATTTAAAGCTCAGCTAACATCTGAACCCACAAAATGTCTAATCTCTATAAACATCTCACTTTTTCTTTTTTATATATATATATATATATATATATTTTTTTTTTTTTTTTTTTTTTTGAGCTATATCTCTAGGAGTCTAAAGTAATGTTTCTTTCTTCCTGTGAAGGACTGAATTATTTGATTCAGATGAAGGAATGGTACATTTCTCAACTAAGATCGTGGAGACTTGGAGCAAAGTGTCCAATCTTGGAGCACTCCATGTACATCTCTAGGATCATGCTCCACATAAAAATTATAGAAATCCATATCTTCTGAGTTGTGGTGGTGATCTACATCCTGATATAGGCTAGAACATGGTATCATAGGATAGCCAGGATAATTTCCTGCATGATTAACTTTCAATTTTATAATATTGGAGATTGGTCTAACTATGAAATAGAAATCTAGCCCACAGTCCCTTATTTTCCCAATCTGTGGAAGTCCTACCACTCCACAGAAGAGAATTCAGGAATCTTTTTGAAATTCAGGAAACTTTAGCTAAAGAATTCCCCTGAATGCCCTTTCCTAGTTATCTTGTAAAGCCACTATTAGAATATGCTCATCCTTATGCTGTTCTTCCTGAGATGTGTGATTTGGGTAAAGCATTCTGTTAAGGCATGAAACTCTTCTTATTCACTTTACCAAACATATGACAATTATATTATTGATAACATAACGTTGAAATACTGAGTTAGTATGTCAGAGATTGAATATTTACTTTTATTTTTTAATCACACATCTGGAGACGTATTCTAGTAGAAACCTCATGAAATTCAACAAGGGGAAAGATAATGGTGTCCTGGGCTGTGTTAGCCTAAATATTACTAGTAGACGAAGGGAGATGAACATTCCCCTCTATTCAGCACTGGTGAGACCACATCTGTGTCCTATTATGGACTCCTCAGTACTAGAGTGGCATGCATACACTGGAGAAAGTTCAACAAAGGGTGACTAAACCAATGAAGTGATATAGCTTTTCTCCTTTGAGTAAGGGCTGAGAGAGATGGGATGGTTTAGCCTAGAAAAGAGAGCCTCGGAGTGTTTAAGAGAACCTAACCCTCAGCTCATGTGAACCATTACTGGACCACTTATGTACCGTAAAGCCTCGTGATATGAATTCTGGATCTACCCAGGAAAAAAACAGTTATGTAGCAACTGTAGAACTCAGTATATAAATACTGAACATATGAATCCATTTATGGTGACAAGATACAAAGAAAAATAGTGAGGAAAAGTTTATAGAATAATAGCAACAAAAAAGGATGAACTGTTCTTCCTCTCAGTACTTTGTGCATTAATTGTTCTATTTATCATATCCTTATACCAAAATTCTGTATTTTTAATTTCTTAATCAGGTGCTGCTTAGTCTGATAGGCATTTGAAAGCCACAGTTGGGTTAAGGGTGAGCATCCTCCTCCTTCTACAGAGAGGCATAATAAGCTCCACTGCAAAAAGATTCATGGCTCCAAGCAGTATCTGAAGTTAAAAATTCTCTTGCAGCTCTCTGTACATCTTAAATGTACTGAAAATAAGCTGATCAAAATAGAGGAGGCTTCATGACTATGCAGCAAAACCACAGGAAAGTGAAAAATCAGTTTTATTCTTTCTTTCTAATACAGTTTAGTTTACATGAAATTTTATCTTTTTCAATTGGAAAGTTATTTGAGTATAATAGAATAAAGGCAGGTACAATTACCCATCTTTATCCCAATACCATTCAGTATTCATTCAATACTACATTCATCAGTAATTTTTTAGAGCATATAAGGGTCTGACACTAGACAGTAAGGTTACTAATGTGCATTCAGCCCTTTTTAACATGGTGTATTCCGGGAAATTTAATTTGTTCCCTTTTCTTTCTTAATTCTCCTGATTGAAAATGTGTTTTTTCAACCACTCTGGAAAACACAAACAATTACAAAACACTACCAAATCCCAATCCTCTGTATGAACAATTTTAAAGCATTAATTTTCTGGAAGGTTTGTGTCATGGGTTTACATGGAAAGGTTTAATGTCTGTGAGAAGACACCAGAATCTGCACAGATGGCAGCAATAGGAAGATGCAAATAATTCCATGCCTGGTGAGGCAGATCTGGCTAAACTCTGCAGACAAAAATTCATATAGTGACAAACTGTGAGAAAGAAAGAAATTTGTTACACACGTGCTATCTTAAGTTATGGGAACAGTATCTACACCTCGTGGATACCTGGGACTTGGAGTGTATAAAAATGGTACCTCCAGGAGAACTGGGCACTCCCACCACTGAGGAAGGAGCAGGATGTAGTGGGTACCTGCCACGACCTCAAGCAGTCGAGATGCGCCAGCTAGCACTGCCTGTGTAAGGCCGGGTGGCCGCCACATGAGTGTGGGAAGTCCAGGGGAACGGTGTCTGCCACCCTGGTAGTGCTGAGTGCTGCGGCGTGGGTAACGCAGCATTGGTGGCTTCACATGCTGAGAGGAGATGAAGAGACGAGAGAAGGATGCTTGTTTGCGAGCCCTAAGAGTTTTATTCCCCCATGCATGATCGTAACAAAATGCTCTCTGGACTGGATGCAGTTATAAATGCTGGAGAACAAAGGTTTGCAGCAGATTAAGTAGGGGGTGGGCAGACAGGGGTGGAAACCTGGCTCGCCCAATGGGGACAAACAATAGAGAAACAACATAGATAACAACCAATGGTAACATAACAGAGGTGGGTACAGAGTCCTGGGACGAATAGAAAGGCTAAGGTGGGGTGATTGATACAGATCTTTCTTGAAGAAGCCGGGGGTGGTTATAAGATTGACACTCAACAGGGAGTGGACAACCCTTGACTGACTGAACCAAATAAGGAGACAGCCAGGAGAAGTGAGAAGATTGACAGGTAACTGTGGATCTGGGTGGTGGGAACTTTCGGGGTAAACAACTTGGAGCAAACCACTGTAAGGGAAAAATAGGGAGTACAAGGAACAAACCTATCTAACATTAATTAAACATCTGACTAAATCAACCCAACCTACAACAGCAGGAGGATGCCACAACCACAGGGATCCATGGTGCTCACTTTCTGTCTCTCTCTCTCCTCCCTACCTATCCTTTCCCTTTCCCTTTCCCTTCCCCTTCCCTCTCCCTTCCTATTTCTTTCTATCTCTCTACCTCACATTTACTGTTAAATAAAATCCATACAATTGATTTCAGCATGTGGTCTGATTTGCACCTTAACTCAGGAAGAAGCATCTCTTATAATTGGATCATAAGATGAAGAAAAAAACCAAAAAAAACCAAACTATGATAATAGTGAGATGTAAACGTTTGATGAAATCATATAATGACAATCTCACTTTGATACACTTCTGTTATAACTGACTTTTTACCCAACATGAGTGGACTGAGTAGAAGCAGCTGTTATGGGTTTCTTTAGCTTCACCTTTTCATCAGGTTTCTATTGGGGAGTATGTTTTGTCTAGCAGCTTCTTGTTCATTTCCTAGATCTCAGAATCCTACTTTCATAAGACTCCAAGAAAATAACAATTTCATCTCTTACATGTTTTTAGTGATTTTTATTTCCTTTTACAATAAGTTTCACATTACTGTAAGAGAGTGAAGTGAGTTTAATAGTTCCAATTAAGATGTTTTTGTTGTTTTGTCCAGTTCAGTTCAGTCCTCAGTTTCTAGAGATGCATTGGGGTTTTTATTCAGCAAAGATTCTGAAGAGTCATCTGTTTTCCTGAGTTGACTTAATAAAGCTTTATTAAAAAAGACCAGGGTGCCAGGGCTTTATTTAATAAATTTCTGGTTTCACCCACCAAGAGTTCATCCTTTTCTAGAGCAGCTGAATGAAAACAATCTGATTCAGCATTTCTGTGTTGGCTAGCTCATGCAATTAAAAACAAACAAACAAACAACCCCCCCCCAAAAAACGTTCAATAGACTTAATGTCAAAATATATCCTTTAGTAGTACTCAATCTAGAGACATTTTATGTTTGCAACTCTTTACCCTGAATTTCCATAGTTCCTTTTACTATTTTGCAAGGTATTAGATGCATTAGCAAGTATATTATCTGAAGGAGTGTTTTATTGCATCTATTGGCTTGACTAATGTGATAATGAAGACTATGTCAAAAAATGATTTAACATGTCTAGAATTACTTATTTTTGTAACTTTTCAACTGCAGCAGAAACAGAGTAAATGTACTGTAAGGAATAAAAATCAGAACAAGTTTTCTAATAAATTAATTTTATCTTTAAATCTTTATCCTTTTTGTGATAGTTTTAACTTAATAATTGCTGAAAACAGAAGTTATTTTAAAATAATTTGAGATCTAGTGCTACCAGTATTTTTAAACTCCTAATAATTGGGTACTCTAATACTATTAAGAATAAATGTGTTTTATTGGTTGACTAATGTGGTATATGAGAGATTGAGTGCAAGTAAAAATACAAGGTAGGAAACCACAATATTACTGAACTCTACTGCAGTTTTGTAATTTATTTCTCAAATAAAAAGATATCTCCCAAGACGCTCAACATGGGTGACTTTCAAAATAAACAGCAACATATTGACAAAAGATTTAGTGATGTTTTGTGTTTGCTTGTAGATAATTATTAGACCTGCATTTGGGTAGCATTCAAAATTTATTTAAAGCGGTCAATTTCCAACAAACACTATTAGGAGATTCAAACACTGGAAAAAACTCTCACCATGTAATAGTATCCCAGCAGACCAAGATAAAAAAGGTGTCATCACCATTCAAGTAAGCAGTCCCTGTAATGTTCTGTGAAGCTGAAAGACAAAATCTGTTTATGACTTCAGGCCATCAAGTCAAAGAAATATGTGTCCACAGTGATGATAGGAGAGGGCAGTGACTTGGTGGTGTCTCTGCTCTATGGTTGACAGTGTTGACATTGTGTTAGCCCATAACTGCAGGAAGAGCTGAAACCTTCCTCACACCATAAGTGGTTCCATTTTTATTCATGTGCCTTCCAATGATTCTCATCCAGAAGTGCTGTCCTCTGACATCTATTTCAAAAACAGTGTAACCATCCAGCTACAGATGGAAATGAAGGTGGAGGTGGAAGGCAGTTTAAGAGGAGATTAAGTTCCTGTGTTAATAATGAAACAATGCACAATGAAAGAAAAGTCATTGCTAAGAAAAGCTGACTAGATCAGCTGTTACAGTACAAAATAAAAATCTGGATTCTAGACTTGTCTTACAGAGTTGGTTGTTCATTTTATAATGAACAGTTGTTGGATAAAATGGTGTTTATTGTGGTCTAGTGTATATTTCTTAGTTTAAATTCTACACTGACTGTTGAACAGTCAATGTAGAATGTAAAGAAACAATTTGGCTAAGAGAGCTTTTTTTGGCTCTTCTCTGGAAGTAATCAGTGGTGGAAGAGTAACAAATGATGGGTTATGAATTTCATTCCATAGGAGGAACTGATGTGGAAGGAAATTAGAACAGCATGGCCCATGTATCTATGCAGAATCATAGTACCCTCTTTTGTGTTGTTTTTTGATGTACTACTGCCCTCATTTTTGTAAGAAAGATGAACCGTAAAAGAAGTTCATAACAGCTTATAGTCATGATAAAGCTCATTTGTTCCACTTGTCACTTTACCCCATGACTTTTGCTTAAGTTTAGTGTTTGTTATGTGCATTACTTATTTTTCTTTCTCTAGGCCTAGGGAGTCACAGAAAATTTCCTTTAAAGCTGTTGCCAGCATGGAGAAATCAACAGCCTGCTATCAGGCTGAAAGACCATAATTTCTTTTCCTAATAAATTAAGAACTGTCTGCCATAACCCACTGACAACTAAAGGATTTCTAGGCTTATTAAAATTTTGGTTACACTGATAGACTGTGCTTTAAAAGCATGGACACCTTAGGTTCTGCATTGTCTTATTTTTTTCTTGTTTGGAACAGCACATTGAGCAATTGAGTTCAAATACTGTGTCATTTTAATTGGTGCAGGAGAGCAATTGACTTTCAATGGCAAAATGTCAAGTGCTTCCTTTGCCTCATCAAAGCAAATTTGTCAGGAAAAGACTATCATCTCATATAAATAGCAATCAGTGCAATTAATTTGTATGTTTCAATTAGCTCATGATCTAATTATCGCATGGTCTAAGGATAACAGCTAAGGACTTCAAAGAGAAAAAAGTGTTTCTCCTCTCTGTTTCACTGTCTCCTATACTGTTGACTCATATTCATATACTTGAATAAATCCTCTGTGATAGTTTGTTGAACTTTGCAGCTTCATTTCACACAAACTTTCAAGTTAGTTATACTGTGAACCTCAAAGCCCAGTTCTACTCAACTACCAGAGGAATTAAAACTAGCTCAAGTGATAGAAGAAAGACAGATGTTCTACGAAGTGTTGATTATATTTAAATTATTAATGTATTGAGAGTAAATCCCTAAGACCTCCTCACACATTAAGAGTATTAAATAAAAACTGAAAAGAGGCAGAAGGGGATAGACCCAACAGAATATTAATGTGTCTGCAATGTTGTTGCTGTTGTTTTAAGATACAAGAGGCCCATCTTTAGTATAACAGCAGACTATTCTGAACAGGAAGAGAGCTTCAGATTTATTTTTAGTTTGATAGGATTCCAGGCTCTGCCTAGAAGAGTTTTTTTGGTACTTTTTCTATAGAGGGAATACTTTAACTGTTTCTGAGGCAAGAACTATATCACTGGCTCCTTTACTTTTCAAATAATTTCAAATAATTACTAAGAAAATACTATAGGGCCTTGCTTCAAACTCTTTGCTCAGTCAAACTGAAACACACTTCTCTTACTAACAGAAGCCAATATCTCATATTGTTTTCAACCTTTCACCATTTCTTAAAATAATTCTCAAAAAATATGGATGACTACATTGCAATGCAGAATAGTTTCTATTAATGGTAGTTATGGAAAAAAATGTGAGCAAAAATATCTTAATGCTAAAGACAGTATTCATCTCAGAATGCTAGAATTCTTAAGAGTATAAGAATTAACAATTTAAAAAATTATGGCTTCATTATACAATTAAAATATTTCCTGTTTCATAATATCTTTTACCTTTTTTGGTTAGTCCTCTTTTTTTTTTCTCTTTTCTTTTTGTACGTTATGAAAAAAAGAAAGGTAGGAAATGAGTAAAAGAAAATTGTTAGAAGTCTTACCTGACAATTTTCTCTGTTAATTGGTAAAAAGTGAGTCTTTTCTCCTCTGTGGTAAATTCCAGCCTTCCTCAAGATGAGAAATGGGATTAAGTTATCCTGGTCAATATGATACAGAAGTTTTCCTCCTAGACACTTCTATTGTGAACAACTGTTGCTTCTGTCTCCCGTGAATGGAGCAGACTTTTATATGGGCAAAGAGTTTGCAGATTTCTCCATTTATCCTTAGGTTAATTCTCAAAGAAAGGAACAAAAAAAAAATTTAATAGCAGTAACTTATATTTCATGTTTACGTCTTTCTGTCTGTGTCCCTGAAAGAAGTCATGCTCAAATGATCATTTTTCCTACTAAGATTGTAGGCAGACTGACATGACTGAAAAATAAAAGTAGAGGTGTTTTATCCAGCTGCAGTAGCTTATGATTTGATTCAGGTCATGGCAGTCATTGAATAAACTAAAGAAATTCCACCTAAACATGTACTAAACATAAGCCTATATTCTTTCAAATTAGTACTCTTTTTATGGGATTAGATTGTTGACAATGATTATTGCATCTTCTCTATTATCAATCTATTTTTTTTTATTCAGTGTAACTTATTTTGCAAATGTAGACAGCATCAACAGGAAAAGAGATTTTGTTGTTCGTAGTAGAACAGCATCCAGCTCAGGTTGTAACACTTTCTTAAGAGTGAAGAATTTAAACTTTTCTATGAAAACACTGCAACAAGAATCTCATATATATATATAAACCAGTGTGCAGTGTGATGTCTGTTACAGCCTTTTTCCAAAAGAATACTCTCTATTGTCTTATGAACAAAAGAAGAAAAAACTCTTTGCTGTCCTCCTTCAAACTCCCTAAGTGAGGAGGAGCCTGTGGGCTGTAAGTTTTGTGCTGAAAAGCTTTTGCCTGCAGCCCACTTCTTCAGGCATTTGTGAAGGGCTGGAGTCAAAACTCTTTTTCAGTTTCCTCCTAGCTGCTTCAGTCAAATATAGAGCCACTGTTATAAATTCTGTCATTCTGAGCGATTTAATTCTTCAGTGCATTAAACTAGGAGCTCAGGCTCTCCACCCTAACTGCATTTTGCATTGGCACTTACACATGTAAAAGCTACATTTTAAGATGTTTAGGATTACAATGCCTTATTTGTCTGTTTCATCTAGTCCCTTATAATCAGTACATTTTTCTTTTTTTTTTTTCTCCTGACTACATGAATGGCTTTGCTTTTCATTTCACATTTCTCTAAAATACTCTCCATATTAGGTAGGGATTGTCCTGTTTCTCAGAGTAGTTGTGTCTTCTGTGAGGTTTCTGGTTTCTTTCAGGATGGTTTTGAGGAAGTATATTGTACGTCTTGCTGACCCTTTTGTTTAAATATATTCTATAGCTTTAGTAAGGTTCTCCCTAATCCATTACTTTCAGAAGTCCAAACCATTAAAAATAAAGCAGCAGAAGTATTTCATTAGCAAATAACTCCACAAATGACATCAGTTTGCAACTCAGATCAGAAACATTTAAATTTCAGCTGGAAGTATTTACTAAGTAATGACAGATCTTTACAGTCCCTGTTGTAAACACCTGACTGGTTTCAAAGTTTACTTTGGCATTCCTAGACTTTCGAATTCATTATGAAACTGGTAATTCATAGCCATTATAGTAATTTTTTTTCCTTGTCATATTCTTGGTTTACTGGAAATTAACTGGTTGTACTTCAGCCTCATTAGGAGAGGAACAAAGAGAGATGAAAGTTCTCTTATTCAGCTGTACTGTACTGACTATTTCCAGCACACCAGAATCAGAGTTTCTAAAAAGTCAGCAGGTCTTGCAACTTTCTACTTTTATACCTATTATTTAATTAAAATCAGAGCTGTCTAGGAAAGTATGGCTCTGAAGATGTAGAGAAACTGAAAATCCAGGACATATTACCATTAAAGTTTTCAGCAAAGACAAAGAATTCAATCAAATGTATTATGATTTTATTACTGTTATTTTAAAAGTCCCATCTGAAGCATCTATTTTTCCTTTCTTCAAGTGCAAGCAAATACTTTTCATCCCTATCTTAAACCTGTACTGCACACACACACAAACTGCTTCTTCTCCAATTCTTCAGTAGATATAAAAAGAACTACATTGATTCATAAAAATGCATAACACTTTGCAGTAGATTGTTTCCTAAATTCCTGTACTTTCACTTTCTTTCCATCTGGACTCTGAGTGAAATGAAGAATCATATCTCATCAAACAGTGTATCCAAACTTTGGAGGGATCAGGAGCTCAAGGAACACCAGAATCAATCTCCCCTGCAGCAGAGACACAGCTTAACACATCTTTGATAGGGTAGATGCTTATCCACAGGTCACTCTATCCTCCTCCACTAAACTCTCTTAGAAGAATGCAATTACATTCTCCAAGACCCTGATCATTGTTTACAGTCATTTTGTAATGAGGAAAATATAGGATTTAAAAGGTTATCTTTTGTTGTGGAATCCAGTGCTCTCTGACATCAATCTTCTTAAAATTGTTTAGATTTTTGTTTGGCTATTCTGATGTGGAAGTTCAGTTCTAAAATAACTGCTTATGAGGGGTGGTTAAAGACCTGACTTATTAATGTTCACTTCGTGTTCATTTATTCAGTGCTTACATTGCTCATTAGCTTACATACCCTTTTTTAGAAGTGAATAAAATTAACAGTCTCAGCCCTGTAGTATTAAGTTTTCCTGTTCTACTACCATTTTATTATCTCATCCTGAAAGATTGAGGTCCCTTTCCTTATATATTCTGTTTTTAGAATGTAGGTGACCTGAATTGTCCATATCAATTTAAGTGTCATCCCACCAGGTGAGATATGTTGAAGCAAAGTTAGACAGTTATATATATTACCATCTATGCCTGAAGTAGCTCACCTCACATATTCTAAAAATAGGTTTTATTTTTTCATGCCTGCATCACATTAATGGGTTATTATCATTATGCTCTTAAGTGCATTAAGACATTAAGATTGCTGTATCTCCTCATTTCTAACTGATTTTTTTTTTTTTTAATTTGGCTAATTTTTTCATACTTCATTTTCATATAGTTAGTCCATGGCTCTGTTTTAACCATAATATTCTATTATGTACTGAAGAAATGAAGTCCATTTGTTTATAAGATGGGGCTGGACATATATGTGAAATTGGAATGATATGTGGAATTAAAGGGTACATGATCACCTGAAAGGTGGCAAAGACCTCTGATTTGTGAGAAAGGTCAATGAGGATTCAGCATTTAATAATAAATAAATAAGAGACAAGAAAATATGTGGCTACTTGTGTTCATTTTTGAGTGTGTGTGAGTATATTGGCATCTCTGGAACACTTGCTGGAACTATAAACAAAAACAGCAACAAACAAACTGAGAGAATAATTCTTCTGAGTCTGTCTGGTATCAGACAATCCAAGCAGCAGATCATTCCCAAGATACTCTCATTATGATTACTGAGACAATATATTCTTCTTATATATTTACCTCTTCCGCATGTGGTATTTTTTTATAGTTGCTTAAATATGGTGACATAAGCAGCCTGTGATGCAAACATGACACTCTTCAAGATCACAGCAGTTTCCTTGTGTTTTGCACAAGATTTATAAATATTAAAGCTACTTCATATAAATGTTGGATATAGCATGTGTAAATGCCTCTAGATTTTATCATAGACCCTATATTTGCAGTTGCAACTTAAAACTGTCACAAATCATTAAATAATTTTAGACTCTAAAGCCATATCTTCCAAAATATGCATTGAAAGGCTTTAAACAAAGATTTCCAAGCATTCTGGTCAGGCTGGTCAGAGTTTTGCTATTATTAAATCATGAAACTACACGACGATACTCCCAGAAAGCACAGACAGCAGAACATACACTCTTTGAGTTGGTAAGGATCCATGTGCCCAAAGTGCACAAAATGAAAACTGAAGGAGTGCTAAATTAATTTTTTGTGCTTAAGAGGAAATAAAATTTTCAGTTATATAACAATCTGTATAATGAAAAGAGAAGTCTCATCAATTTGACCTCAAATGTAGCCTTCTTGCTTTCTAAAAATCTTAGAGTCCATTTTAAATATATGTCAAAGACCAACAACTGAATGCTTACAGAAAAATCAAAGGACATTAATGATTTATAGATTTGAGAAAATGATGAATTCTGTAAAAAGAAAATAAAGGAAATACAACTATTTTTTAACATCACTGAGAAAAAAAAATGTGTTTTTTTTTAAACATACCAAAGGATTCATAAGTACATGCGAGAAATAAGACTGAATGTATAAAACATAGTAGAGCTTTTTGGTAATGGGAAATTGTTCCTGAAGTTAGATGATGTTAATGCTAAGAGATATCTCACTACATTTCTTACTTAATTCACACATAGTGTCCTAATCAGAAAAAATGAGAACTTCTCATAAAATTCAATTTTTTCCTATCAATTCACTTCATGTCCAAGAAAAATTAGTTTAAAATAAATATTTTTAAAAACTCAGAAATTAAAAATATTTTTGTATATATTTTGTGAAGTTATGTTTTTAAATACAATTATATTTTCTGTGGTCAATTATTTTCCTAGTAAGCAAAATCTAGCTTGGAAAAAGTGAAAGCTGTAAGCTTTCAGTCATTACCTGAAATTTATTGCAATAAAAATATAAAAACCAACCAAATCACAGATAACTATTTAACTCTTTGGTATACAAGGACCTATAGTATAAAATATTCTTGACTTTTATGCCACTAAGATGTAATAATAAATGTGTCATTGATATTTGGCAGTATGCCAGACACATGGCACTTTTAAAATCACCTTTTTTTTTTTTTCAGCAGTTATTTCCACGGTGTCAACTATGCTAAGGTTGCCCATTAACATCCACTTTAAATCATTGGACTACATCAGTAAATAAAGATTATTCAGTGGTAAAAGAGATTTACTCCAGCTAACTGTTGCCAACATATTTAGCAGAAATCAAGTGCCTATGGAATAAGTGAACTTGTGAGGTGGGGTCTCCATTTTATTCAATGTTGGAAAGTCATCATTCATTGTAATTCAAATGTTTAGTATTACACTGCTAATCCATAAAATCTGAGGACCAAAATTAAGTTGGAAAAATACTTCAGAGCAACTGTATGAGACCAGATTGGAACACAAATTTGCTTTTCTCCTATGTAAATAGAATAAATAAAATGAGTTTGTTTGCATTCTATGGATCACAGATGACAATAAAGACTGTATAGTCTACTTCTCAGTCAACAAAGGAAGTTTTTTACTATTGTGATACAGTTCTTTATTTCAGGTCTGCCAAGCATCCTATGGATAGAACTTTTCAACTCATTTCTTCTTAATATTATATGTCTACTGACCACAATGACAGTGAAGGAAAGACAGAATTAATTTTGCCCTGCCCCTCCTTGATTAAGAGACAGTAATTCAGTAATTATTCAGTTTCTGATTCCTTGGAACATGGTCTACAAGTCTGTTTTTATTTTTTGTCCAGAGAGGTTCATGAGTCCTTCAAATCCTTTCCTCATTTTAAAGAAATACTCAAACACTGGCTATGCAGTATTATTACAATAAATATAGATAGCATATATATTACAATTCCTTACCTCTGTTGCATTAAACAAAGCACAAATGTGGGACATTCAAATTGATTAATTTGTAATTTGTAGCTCCACAGTAGAATAGAGAAAACATGCACATCTAATCAGAGCATTTTCAGTAAAAGTATCCTTTGAGAAATAGCTTAGCAAAGTAGCAAGTTATTTTAAATGAAAGGTAAACAAAGAAAGAAGTTGCAAATTGTCAGCTTTCATCTTTCCAAAGTTACCTGCTTCTCACATTAACAACAAGGATATTTCCTGTTTCCTTTCCCCCCCACCCTATGTTGAATTCAACACAGTGCAACATACCACAGAAAAAATAAAAACTATACTATTTTTCCTACCTTTTTATTTTTTTTGTATATTCAATATTTTTTAAAGTAATAACTGGTTTTAGTCAGTCCTATTTTCTCATTAACCTTTTTATTTTTCCACAAACAATATTTCGACAACTCAAGACTTTCAAACAATATTTCCTTTTAGCAAATGTACATATTTAGATTCAAATTTTATTTTCAGAAATGGGAAACAGTATTTTGAAAGCAGTTTTGGGGGGTACTACTGGCATATCTTTTACTGGTAAAAAAAGTGATTAAATGGCTTTGCTTGTCATGACTAAGACAGTCAGAACCTCTCTAAAATTCTAATAATAGCTCTGCCCAAAGAGATACCTTTTACCCTAAAAAGACCCCTTCATTTTTTCCTATAGACTCAACATTTGTCTTAAACTATGATGCACTCTATATGCAATCCCTTATCTCCTAGTCAGCTAAACACAATGAATATTGTCTATCAGCATGAAAACATATAATTTTCACTATAGTTCTTTTAGATATGTTTATAGTTGTTTTAATATAATGCAAGAATGGTTATGATGAGAATTCAAATGCATCTAAGTTATAACAGATTTTGAATTAGCTAACTAGCCATAGCACATTAACATCCACTACCTGCTCTTTTCTATCTTCCTCAACTTTTTAGTGGTTCCATTCTAGAAGCATCTACCTTTATTACAGAGGAGGAAAGGAGATGAGCCTCTTTAGTGAAAATTCCTGGAATTTATTTTGAAATCTAGCCAGTGTAGTTAAAGCTGATAGACATCACACTGAATCCACTCTGTTGAAGGCATTTGCCAGCAGAGAGAGAGGGATAGGGATCAGAAGCAGTTAGCCAGAAAAATAGAAGGAAGTGTAACTTGCTCATTTGTAACAGCTGGATGTGTAAGCCTGTATCTGTCAAAGCCTTAATGAAACCTAGACTAATAACCAAAGAGTTCAAAGCCAGAAAGATGCCCTGTTAAATGAAAGGTCAGTCTTATCTCACACAGCAATTTAAGCTAATTAAATACAAACTAGTAGTCCTAGATTCACTTTATAGCTAATGGAAAGAATTTGGTGTATCTATTTTATGATGAGAAGATTTCCTTTTGCTTTTTACCTCTTTATTAATTTCTTATATGGAATACCTTAACTGCTTAAATTTAAAACTTACCTTTTAAGCCCTGAATTATACAACATAAATATTAGCCATTATGATTGGGAAAAAAAAAATCCTATCCAAATCTAAAAGAAAGGTAGATTTCTCTTCGGTAAGACTTATCTTCTCAAGTTGATTTTGCAAGAAGCTTGAAATTCTAAGCAAAAATGAAATAGAATTGAATAACTTAGATGAATCATTTAGTATGGCATGAATCTGTAACTTATAGAAAAAACTTTCTCTTGATTAGGTTCTTTGGAGAAGAGGGTAAATATGAACCCATAGGAACTACTACAATGTTATCTGATTTGCAGTGTCAGTCTTGGCAGGATCAGTGAATAACAACTCTTCAGGTTTATTAAGCAGAACCAAAACAAATCCCCAAATAACACCCACTGAGCCCCCCAGAATTATCTTTATTCCCTTTTTATGAAGCATAGTGTTTCCTTAAAGGATCTCTAATCCTAACCTGAGTGTAAAGAGTAAACTTCACAAAAGTGCCCACTGTTCCTCTACTAGGTAGAGACAGACAGTGTGAAGCCTTTAGCAATAGTTATTGCAAAGAATCACATAATCATGGAATAATTTACCCTGGAAAAGACCCTTAATATCTTTGAGTCATCAAAATATATTTGTTTTCTCCTTTTACCACCTGTAATGTTCCACCCTATGAAGTTAGTTATTCTTTTAAAGAAGCAATCCAAAAAATCTTTATTGTATCCAACAGCTTCACAACCAGTTACTGAGCAGAACTTGAGAAAGTTGAAGAGTTTGTGCTATTTCTGCTGCTTTTCCTTGATAGTAAGGCATTTCCTCATTGTTTAACATTTGTATCTGCATATACTGTTGCCTGGAATAAATGTAGGTGATACAAATTATCTTAATTATTTGACCATTCCACTATTAGTGAAAAGGCAATAGATATAGATGTTATTCCTCTGGATCCTTCTGGAAACTCACTAGGACACACATGATATTTGAGAAGAAACTGCTTCACCAGATATCTTAGTAAAAATTTTCTGAGATTTATGTAAAAGATTGGAATTTACATACATGTAAGGTAGGGTTACACAATCCTAATACTAGGTCTTTCTTGCCCATAAATCCTAAAAGGTCACAGAAATAGAGCAGCGCTCACCTCTTAGCCTATTTCCCATTGAAGATATATGACAGCAGCCAAATTAGACTGACAGACTCAATACTGTCAATAATTTACAGTATTAGACTGATATTTTTTGATAAAATTATTGTTATTACTGAAATGAAGTCTTTCTGGGCACTGAGTTACAAAAAGACTTTTTTTTTAAATTCTCAGATCTTTCAATGAGTATTGCCAAAAAGTAACAGTGCCTTTGGGGTTTACAGTATTTACGGTATACAAACAACTTGTCAAACTTTTTCTGTTTTAAAGGTTGTATTTTAGGCCACCAGTAAGAGCTACAGTATCAGCAACTTCATTCCAGCAGAAACATTGCCGTTCCTGGCTGTATTTGACTTCTACGACTAACTTGTTCACCCAAACAAAATCTGGAGTAATATAAATATACCTGCTCAGCCCTTGTCAAGCAAGACTAACAGCTTTCATACTTTCTAGTAGCTAATGGTTCTGAAATCTACTTTGAATAATTTAGAAAATCTAGTTGCTATTAGCAAAAAAAAAACAAAAAAATTGAAGGAAAATATGTTCACTAGTGAACACATAGTGGGAAAGTCTCTAACGAGGTTGTGTGGTTTAAATAAAAGTCAGTTGTTCAACTGTTCCTTTTCACATTTTGTTAACAAAGTGCTTCACTTTGCATGAGAAAGTGCATATTTGCATGAGAAATATGGTCAAGGTAGACAATATGTTTGTATTCTACATTAGTTCAGGGCTCTGATTGCCTTGCTCCAAGGAACCAAACTCCTAGGTTGTTCCCTTAAGCCCAGGTTAGCAGCCTGAGAAGCATCTGTCTGGTGTTTTGTGTACACCTGTCAAAAGCTGAGTAAAAAGCTTCGGAATGATCCCACTCAAGTTCTGTGGACAGCTAAAAACCTGACCAAGCATTCCAATGGCAGTAGAGACAGATGAGTCTGCTGTTCTACACAGGAGATTCAGTCAGAAACTCTGAGGCCATGAGAGACACAGAACATGTATAAGTTGAACTGATAGTTGTACAGCCTTGAGCACAAACAGGAGAGATGAATTTTGTTTCTGTCAGAATTGTATTCTTTGGGAGTAGCATAGCGAACCTCTGGTTTTCAGAAGGGAATAATGCTTTTTTCTTCCAGGTTCTGCTTCTTCTGTTTTTGCTTGAAAATAACTTATTACCTATTTTCAGAAGCAATAACTGATTCAGGGGGTTTATGTTATGTAGTGGTTCTCTTAAACAAAATGATAGAAAAACTCCTATGACGTTCTGTCTTCTGTCTATCCTTTTTCTTACAGCAAGCAATGAAATTGTGTTTAAGTGGCTTGAAGAGTCACAGAACATTTAAATGCCTTTTTTTCTCTCCTGCTCCTGGCAATTAAAATCAGAACTTGATTATTTTATTTTGCTGTGTTTTAGTTACTTAGAATTTCTGTAATTTTTCACTTCACCCAAGTTTTACTTTAACTAAAATAGAAATTGTAGTTGTTGTTGTTTTTAGCAGAAGTAAAACTGTTTCTTTTTTATTCAGGATTTTGTGTCTTGACCATTTTTTCCCAGTCTGTTGTGCTCAAGGTGTTCGTACAACCTTTTCCATGCCCACTACTGTGTGTAGCTAACTGCATTTGGACCTGTGGTGTTAAATGACCCTTCTGTTTGATTTGAAGTTGGTTGAGTTTTAAAGAGATGTATCTTAAAAATAATGATTGCTCCATTTCCCTTGAGCAATTGTTAACAATGTAATAGCTTAACTAGGGAATATAACTGTTATAACTCCCTGCAGTTCTCTTTTTATAATTTGTGAAGCAAGTTTAAAAGATTTCAAACCATTTATTCAAAGTGTTTGTAGAAAGCCACTTTGAAATTTTGAAGCATATTTTCTTGCATGTTTTGTGAACAACAATTCCTAGCTTTCAATTCAAACACTATGTTTAAACCTAACAGGAAAAAAATGTCAGTAGTTTGGGAAAATAGGCTGTGCAATTCAGATCAGGGAATGTCTCAGTGAGAGTTTTCATGTATGTGCTTTTGTATATCTGCTTTTCACAGTGGTTGCAGCACTTGAGAAATAAACTCTAAGACATGTATGTCTCAGCTTGGTCAGTGAAGAGAAGAATGGACTAGGACTTGATTCAACAAAATATCTGCTGCTTTTCTCAGAGGTATCTTCTAACATTCTTCTTACTATATATATACCAGATAACATGGAAGTAAAAGAATTATTTACATCACCCCTTCCAAACATTACCTGGTTACATTAAAACATATCTTTATCATACTGAGGGCAGAACATACTTGAAAGATTTGGTACCTCTCAGAAAATAACAGTCCAGAATATATGTTTTGGTCTATTCTGCCCCCTTTGTGATACTCATACTTTGCAAGGCTTAGAAACACAAGCAGCAGCTCCTTTGTTAGGTGTGTAAATGAGATGATAGAACAGAAGAATCAGTAACTCTCCTCCAACCTGCTATTTGCCGATTATTGCATTATTTGTTTGTTTGAACTTGACTTTTATTAGTTTCACTTGATGGTCCCTGGATCCTGTACTGGGAGGATTTATATACTTGAACATCTTCATTGAAATTCACCATCTGAATTTATGTATTCCTTGGAGCTCCAGCCAGTGCAGCCTTTTTTTCTCTACTTGCTGATACTATTTAACATTTGTGTATGCATACCAATGTGGACAGTAAAATAGAACTGATAAATCTTTCCTTATAAGTACCTTTTCTTTTTTCCTCTAACTGAAAAAGAAATCTAGGAAGTTTAGCTCAACTCTAGAGATCTTAATTACAAACAAATTAGATATGTACAGTGTGGAACTATACTTACTGACCAAGTTAACACTGCCCTGAAGAAATTATTGGCTTCACTATCACCTATGTCTAAAGACATTCACTTGATGGAGTGTCAGCAGTAAAATTGTCAGTTATAAATGATATTTTCTAGGTTCTGAATATGTTCAGTCTCTTTTAGTCATAAGACATTATGAAGTGGGTTATAAGTATATATTTAGATGATTCAGATACTCTCTTGTAATGTCGGGTTTGCTAAGGCCACAGGTTTTCCTAAGTGGAATATGTCTTCTTGCATTTTGGGATAATCATATCTTCTAATGGCTAAGGACTTAGGATCTTTACACTTTTTACTTCCACCATTTCACATAAGGGCATGTTTCATTATAAAATAATGTATTTACTTTTTTAATATAATAATTTCACCTGCTTTCACAGTTTTTTTTTTTTGTTTGTTTGTTTTTTTTTTTGTTTTGTTTTGTTTTTTCATTTCCCTGATTTCATGCATTGGAATATTAAAAGATAGTCCATGTTTGCCCTCTTTTTAATTCATGATTTTATAAAACTCTTTCACAACATCTACTGCATACTATACTTGAGATAGAGCTCTTTCATGCATTTCTACAGTAATAATTAATCAAGAAGAGGAGAGCAGCAAAAAGTAATCTAGTTTAGCTTTTCATTAAAATATTCTCCTTTTTTAATAATTGCTCATTTAATTTTATTAAGATTACATGTATTAGTTTTTCAGCATGTTTTTAATCAACAGTCAAGAACACTCATAATTGTTAAGGCATCCTGCAACAATTCACAGACAGCTCTTACAGCCTGTGTGTACCAAGAAATTAGAGAGTTGTGATTGGAGTGCTTAGAAGACTGAAAAATCAGGTCAGTCTCAAACTGTTAAAACTACACTTCACTAGATTGACATTAATTAACATCACATTTTGATAATAATTAGAAAATGCACATTGTTAATCATTATTACTGCATACTGAAAGCAATTCTGTCTTAACAATCATACTGCACCAGATGTGAATATGCAAAATCACAAAGATAATGCAGTGCAGTCAGTAAAAATGGCTGCAGACTGTGCTGATTGTATTCACTGAGCTCAATATGTGCTCCACCTGGGGTCCTCTCCCTGCTTCTACCTCCCTGTACCCTAATTCTCCTACCCACCCATGCTTGGCTACTTCTAGTTTTTTTTAAAGCCAAACCAATCCTTATCCAGCTCTATGGCATGCACACAAAACCTCAAGAGGTCTTTAGTCCAACTTCCTTCTGAAAAAAGGGTCAGATCTGAGTTTGCACCAGAATGTTCTTGCAAACCTTTGATGCAGCACAACATCCCTGGGCAATCTGCACCACTGCTCAACCGAGGGTAAAAGCTCTTGACCAGCATGGAGTTGTTTTTGTTCCCAGAGCCTCACCACTGTCAGCCTAAGCTCTTGACCAGCATGGAGTTGTTTTTGTTCCCAGAGCCTCACCACTGTCAGCCTCTGCTCACACTGGCAAGACCATAAGAAAATCACACAGGGTAATGAGCTACTTGCTGCTAAATTCACACAGCCAGTTCCCATAACTGCTAACAAAGTCATGGCTGGACCTTGCATTGTCAGGCACAGGTACTACAAGGCCTGTGGGATGTCAGTAGTAGTGATGATATTAACTTTTTGGGCCACTGGTTATAGAAAAGTGTCTCAAATGATGCAATTGTTGTTAATATTTTGGTTTAAAATAAGCTGAATATAAAATCTGCCCACTCAGCTTCATCTTTCATGGGTAAAGCAGGCCTCCATATCTGGCTAGATAAATATATTTATTATCTTGAAATGTTTTAATCTATTTAATTCATTTTCAAAATAGTTTGAAAATACAAGGCACAATATAAGCATCAACACAGAATCTTATGGAATGAAGCCACTGGTGGTATCTTATTGTAAATAATAATCTTTACTTAACTATAACTCCATAATAAATCAGTTTCTGCAAACTTCAGGAAAACGTATTTTCTGTAAGTCTAAGCATACTGTAAGAACCTAGTGGAAGGTAACTGTATGCTTAACTACTTCAAACCCTTAAGTTTGTTATGCTTTAAATAGCAATCTCTGAAAGAGTCATTAATGTTAGTTCCTATTGCATGTTTCTCCACATATAAAATCATTTTACTAATGTCTTAATGATTATCATTCCTATTAATTTTGCATATATTATGGAAGGATTTATTTTCGTAATGATGTCTTTAGTTTCTTGCTTGTCTATGGGGGTTTTGCACAATATTAAGTTCTGTATTTCTCCTGGGTCTTCACACCTTCCCCTCTCATATCTTGCTATATCTGCACAGTTCCTTTGGTGATTAATTACATTTCTATATTTCTCTCAGGTTTTTATTTTGGAAGAAGAGAAAAATTAATATGCTAGCCACAGACATCTATGCTTGTATGTGTCTATTAATGAAAGAAACTGACATGCAGAGTTTCTTTCATCTCTTAGCATGATGTTGGTTTCTAATTGCACTGAAACATAACACAAGAATTTAATTGGGGTTTTTCAGGAAAAAGAGAGAGTGACACACACCTTTTAAATCTCTGATACTTAATATTTTATTGTCTTTGTTCTGTGAGTCTATATTGCTATCCATCTCAATATTGTAATTCAGAAAACATAGAGGCTAATGTCAATGATGAAATTCCAAGTGATCAAGGAACCTCTTTTTTTCTCCCAATACCTATTTTTTAATTTTTCCCCCAATATGTTTTTTATTTCATATTTATTTATATTTATATATTATTTATTCTTTAATGTACTTCAATTTTATAATTTTATTCTCTAAGTGAATAACATCATATAAGAAAAAATAGGAATATCAGTATAATATT
Organism: Vidua macroura; assembly: GCF_024509145.1. Classification (NCBI taxonomy): domain Eukaryota; kingdom Metazoa; phylum Chordata; class Aves; order Passeriformes; family Viduidae; genus Vidua; species Vidua macroura. Next base: position 46,558,456 of record NC_071572.1, on the reverse strand, counting down.
TCTAGTCTTAGAATAACACATCCAGAACAGAATTACAGTGGGAAATTAGATGAAATACACTCTGTTTAGCAAATGTCTTCTTTTTGGTAAAAAAAAAAAGAAAAAAAAAATCAACCTGTCTACCACATTTGATTATCCCTTTGTTTCCTGAAATAGGAAACACTGTTATATGGATTAAGGTTTGAAAAGGAATTTAAGGCTGAAGGTATTACATAAACCATAATCAGAGTGAGTTTCTGTGTATCATGCTATGTTGGCATATCATAGTTTGTATCAATTCTAGGTTAATTTTGATGAGTTTTCAGAACATTTTCTTATAGTCAAGTTGCATTAAAAGGCACAGGTATTCTTACCATTGTGTTCTAGTTTCAAAATTCAAATGACTATGGTGTATTAGTATTAGCATAGCATTTAAGATACTGATAATTATTGGCTGCTGATTTGATATGCTCTTTTAGATGTTAATTTCTTAAGAGTTTTCTTCTTTTTCTTCCAGTTATAAATCCATTTGTTTATTCTCTATAAAAGTAGATGGCTGGAAATAATCATACAAATCATACATACAACTACATAAGTTTGGGGTAGACGATACAAAAAAAAAAATTGCTTTTTTTCCTATGTGGTAATAAGGAAAATGAATATGAAGAGATTCCATAAAAAGTTCTCCAAAGCAAAGAACACTCTTCTAGTTTTCTTGTGAATACAAATCTTTATGTGTCTAACAGACTTTTGACTGTGCATTTATGCTATCAGAATACTTAGGGCTGTACTAGCCCTAAGCTAGTAAAGTTCTGCTCTTCTTCATGACAGCATTTTCCTCTCTTAAGCTAAGATGGGCATTTCGGGCAGTACTTCACCACCAAATCATTGGAGTCATACATGGCATACCAGGCGTCAACTTACTGAAAGACAAAATAATAAAATTAGCTGATATCTTACTTAGCAAGCACAAAATATTGATTTGAATATTGAGATGATATTTGCACAAGAAGAGAAAGATCTGTACTCTAAGTGTAATTCTGAAGATATTAAAAACTTCATTTTTTCTTTCTAAGCAACACAAAGAAATCTGCCATTTGACTTCGCCTACTATCAAGGAGTTACTCAAGACCAGATATCTCACAAAAACTCACTACTTCATCATGTTAGACCTAAATGTAAAGTTCAAAATTAAGCCTCAACATGGGGACAACAATGTCACACTACCACTTTCACCAACAAACTGCATTGTTCACCCACATTTGTGTAGCTTCACCAGAAGATGTAAGTGCACAGCTAAATTAGATTGCAGTAATCATTGTAATAATATGTTGAGAGGAGGTATCTGTGCATCAAAGCCCAGGGAAAACACGCGTTGTGTTGTCAAGGTGAATTTGCACTATTCATCTTTTTGACATTGGGTTCTGAGGTAAAACGACCCTTCATAAATAAAGGAAAGCTGCAGGCCTCCATCTTCAAATGCTGCTTCAGTCTGTGAATAGTAATCTTCCCTTAATACCTGTACAGATGAGAAGAGCAGAGTTTTATAAGAACTTTCATTATTTGGCATTTCCTCTTGGCTCACTAAGGCAGTGAATTATTCAGCAATGGTTATAATAATTAGTGCTTAAAAAGAAACCCAACTAGTTTCCTCCACTCAGTACATAGAGAATTTGAGTTCACAACCTGAGTTTAGAAATTTCATTTCCCACGTACATTGTAAATGTCAGGCATGTCAGTAATGTGCTTGACACACTTCAATCACTATTTCTCTCGAATGCTTTCTTCTATTGCAAAAAAATGCCATTCCTGTAATATATTTCCTTTTTATTTCTCTGATCAATTATGCTCTCAGCTCTGACTTTGATAACAAATGGCAGGTATTGTGGCTTTTTCTTCACTGTGTTACTGTCAGACTGGAAAGAATTTGGTATAAAGCAGCACATTTATTTTTATTCAGTAGCATTGGTACACCACCTACTTCATTTTTTGTAGTTATCTGAAAGCATAATGGGAAATTCAAGTGTGTTGTCTTGTATGCGGTGTTTCAGAAGGTAACAATTGAGTCTTCATATGAATAACCCAGGAAAATTACTTAAAGACATGCTGGAAAAGATGATCTGAAAATATTTAGTGGGAAAGAATGATGTCAGATATTAAAATAAAAAACCTGAAAACAACACAAACAAACAAACCAAAACAGATAAATAAATAAGACTTCTTTGTATAAGATATAGACAATTGAAGGTACAGTATCACAGACCTAAAACTGAGGAGTGTGAAGCTTTGAATTGTGTTTCAGTGGCAAGGTTTTTAGCAAAATGTAAGAAAAATAAAAGCCAATCATACTATTGTCTTACTTGTGGTAATTAGGAATTAAAGCAATATTTTATTTATGATATTTATATTTATTTCCCTTCTGCATTTGTTCTGGTTTGGTTCTCTTCATTATCTCAGATAAATTTCAATTAAAAAAAAAAGTCTCTGGTTTGTGTTCAGGTGCTGTTAAGAATTCCACAACAGCCTTGATTTTCTATAGTTTTTAAGATACCCCAAACAGATTACTAGTGAAACAAAGGACAAGTTATAGCAGATGAATAAAACTAAATAGTAAAGTAATAAGGTTGTTCATAATGAAGATAACTCTTAAAAAATTTAATATAAGTCTGACAATGACCAAAATCAGATACCATGGGAGATGTGAAGGAAGCCTTGCAGCAAGTGCAGTCAGCTGTTCCCCTTGACAACAGAAAATCAGGATCAGTCCTTGGACATGAAACCAAGGACTGTGGGCTGGCTTGCATCCAGGCTGCTTAGTACCAGTTGCATTAGGATGAAAACAGTACATTCATGATTTGTAGTCCCCTGAGATGCCTCTGCAAGTCTCTTTTGTATCTTTCCTTTCACAAGAAATGGGATACAATGAAAGGGCTGTGCTGCACATGACCAAAGTGCAGTTTTTTTACCTGATTTTGGGTGGCAAAGATTCCGTCTGGATTTGTAGTAAGGTGAAGCAGGGGGAGCAAAACTTTGGGCAGTCTCATGGTTTTGCTGTCCTTTATGAGTACGCCTTTGAGATAACTGTCAATAGAATAGAATAGAATAGAATAGAATAGAATAGAATAGAATAGAATAGAATATTTCCTTGGGAAGACCTAAACTCACTGGGATTAACTGTTGAATTCAGTCAGCAAAGGAAGATCCAAACCCTTATCTTGTTTCCTGGATGGCTGTTTATTTAGCAACATAGATGTACTCATTATATTTATTTACTTTCCTCCTATGGAATGTGGTGGGTTGACCTGGGCCAGCTGCTAGACCCACAGGGCAGGGGATAAAATGGGTTTATAAAGCCCCTGGATTGACATAAAGACAAAGAAGACTGACAATCTGTATTCCACTCAAAATTCTTCATATGTTCAGAAAGAATACACTTTCCACATAATTTATCAATTAGCATTAAAAACCATTGTTTATGTCCTCAGAAGTTCTCATAGAACATGAGACTGAACTCAGGCTTTTTCCAGTCTTATCTGTGCAGGATGGCTCTAAGGTATATCTTAGCAACTCCTCAAACAGTGCATACAAAGCAATCTTTGAATTCCCATTTCTTCAGCACCACAACACATTTGTGTGTATTTGTACTCTCGCCATGTCAGCAGCAAATATGCTCTTAACATGCTGCATTTCAGCTTGTAAGGGAACAAGAAAACTTATGAAAGTCTTTTCTTACAAAGAGAGGAACTCCAGGGCTCAATTAGTTCAAGAGCCAAGGTAAATTCTGTGCATTCAGATCAAAAAATTAGAAAGAATTAATAGTTGTTGTAATTTGATGTACTCTCACCCTAGGAAGAGATTCAGCCAGGATGAACAGGCCAAACTTGTCTCTCACACCAGACTACTGAGATATGAAATGAATCTGTTTAGGCTGATAGACCAGAAATATTTAATTAAGTTTGGACAAATATTCACATGATTTATACTGCATACTTGGTTCTTCCTAAAGTGTATTGTTACAGCATTGCAATGTTTCACCTTTATTAGTTTTAAGGCCCTGTAGAGGTGCATGGTTTTGAAGGAGATTTGCAAAAAAAAACAAAAAAAAAAAAAAAAACAACAAAAAAAAAAAAAAAAAAAAAAAAAAAAAAACAAAACAAAACCAAAAAAAAAAAAAAAAAAAAAAAAACCAAAAAAAACCTCTTTTTGAAGTCTAAATAGGAATCCATTAACTGTAATCAAGACATTTTTATCCTGTGTTTAAAAATTAATTCAGTCAAATTAGCTGTCCAGAATATATTATTCCCTGATTATCTGTGGTGGAGAGGTGTTAATAAAAGCTTTATTTTCTTTGCCTTTACATTTTATTTTCCTTAGGTTTTCTTTATTTGTGTGATTGAAAAGGCATTGTTTGTTATACCTCAAAGAACAATTTAAAGAGACTTTCATTATCAAGACAATGAAGTTACATACCTGTTAACAGCTTTTGATAGCTTTACAAAATTACTTTGTTCTTTCTCTAGAACAAAACCAAAACTTTTTGTTGTTGTATCCCTTTTAAAACCTTTTTATATACTGTCACATAATGTTTATCATTGCCTTAACACATAAACAACTCTCTGAAATTACTTTCTAGATTATGTTTTCAATAGTAACCCAAGCTAAGGAGTAGGAGCATTTTAAATTATGCTGAGCATAGCCATCTGACCATAGTCTGATTCAAATCTGTGTTGGGACAAAATTAGGACAAATTTAGGACACACTGTCCTTATGATATCCTCTCTCCCCCCACCTGTTTTACACTAAGCTCCAAAGCAGTCTCAGAGGATAAGAGACTGCAGCTTCTTTTAAGGACACAAGGCAAGTCCTGATGAGTTTACTCAGAGCCTTTGTCAGAGTCTAATACTTTACTCCTCCTATTTTAAATCTGGCTGACTCAGGGTAACATTTACCAACTGAGTGGAGTTGATCCACTCAGCTATTGATAGTGGTTTACCTACAGCAGAAGTGACCCTCTGATCCCCTTTGTGCTGAAATTAAGTCATCTTCTTTGCACTGCTGTGTAAGATGAACAGGCATATCAACACCCTTGCTCATATGAACCTTCTTCCACAGTTGGATTTTCCTCAGTGAATCCCATTCCAGCCCTAGGGGTTTGGTCAGTAACAACCTGCTATTGATATTGAAAATTCCCCTGGTCTTTTTTTTGTTCCCTCTTCTGTTACCCTCACTAGGATTCATTTTTCCTTATCCTTGCTGTGTTTCTAAATTTGGCTATATAGTTATTTTGTAATTCAGCAACATATTATTCATAAGTATATGGAGATTCAAAATCACCAGATAGTTCAGGAAAGGGCCTCAATCTGTTTTCTAGGCCAATAATTTTGGAAAATTTTTTTTTTTTCTTGATTCACAACTTTTTTGAGGATTATATTGAACTGTCAGCTTCCTGACTAAAAACCAATATGGAATATATTAATGTTTTAATGGTGAACAAGCAAAAATATATCATGGTATAATCATGTGTACCTAAAGTATGATTTTTCTTGTCATTGTGTAGCACAGTATTCATAATTACCATAATTTCTCAATTTCTGCTAATAACCTAAATAATATTTTATAATTAGCTAATAACATAAAATTAAGGTAACTCATTAATATTTAAATTCAATATTAATTTTACATTTAACATGATTTGCCTAACTTAAAATAAAAATACCTAGGTTAAATTCCATTGTCATAATTCTAGACTATGTTTTATTTAAATCACAGAACTGTTCCAGTGCCCTGAGGCGTACATTTATATTTGGGACTAGATAATCTCCAGAGGTGCTTTCCAAACCTAACCATTCTCTGATTATATGATTTTGTTATAAAAATACTTTTCCAGTGATTCTTAATAACTCTTATGATTATTACTTTGTTTTTCAGTATCTGAACTGAAAATGCTATTCAAAGATAATTCACAATTATTCAATTTAATTGGAATTACATAGTATGGGAGGCATAGACCATCCTCATCACTTGATTGTGCAAGTACATACTGTTATGTAAAGCAGTAAAACTCACATCTGTTAGACAGGGCTCATTCTTGTACTCAATCAAACTGAAAAAAACATTTCTACAATGATGGGGTGGGGGATTGTTTGTTTCTCTTAATCACTGGAATAGGGATCATGGCTAGAATTATAGATCATGTCTCCCTGAGAAAAAGAAAAAAGAAATGAGATCAGAGCTATGCACTTTTAGGACAGGATGTTTTTTTTTCTGAATTCTTCTTCCCTTCATTCCTGCTAAAATGCCATTGAAACATTAAGTTTTTCAGTGCTTAAAAGGTGGAATCCCTATTTTATATAGCCAATAGACCTCTCATGGTTGTTACTGTTTGTTCTCTTTGAGTGAAAATCAGATTGCTATATGCAATCTAACTTCCCTCAGTCCCATTTTCTTAATAGCCTATGTTCAATCAGTTTATGTGATTATTTATTCATAGAGTCCTAAGGTAAAGAGTCATCATCTAATAAATTCTTCAGCTCTTCTTTTTGCATAGCAATTAAAGGAGATGAGGTTTTTCATTTAAAATGTATGGAATATGTAATGTTCAGTGACACAAATCAACTGAAACACTAGCTGAGTTTTCTTGAAAACACTGCTCTTGAATTCCTCTTATTTGGTCATCATGTTTCATATATTCTCTTCACGTATGTTTCAGTTGATGTAAATCCAAGTTTTATCTAGATAGACTAAAATATTTCTTCAAATGAAAGTGTCAGCACTTACTGCATCTCAGCTCCAGTATTTTCCTGACTTGCAATTTTATTTAATATGTCCTACTTTATGTCTTCATTGTCATGTACAGCTGGAGAGAGCATTTATGTACGAAAGAATATTCAAAATAGGAGTAACTCCTTAATAATTTGTCATTCTCAGCATTTCTTGTGGTTTTATACATATGAAAAATGCAAAGAAGCATTAATTAATCTTGTACAGTTAATAAAGAAAATCAAATCTAAAACCAAAATGCTTTTCTTAATTGGTTACCAAAACTTAATGGTATTTTTAAAGTCTTTAAGCCCCAGATAAAATGGGGACAATTTCAAATGTATTGTGGAAGATACAAATGCATGAACATAATGACATTGCCCTGTCATATAACCAGAAGGTTTGTGCTTTAGAAGGAAAGCTGATCTGAAATCTCTTTCTAGCCCAGTGCTCATTCTATTGATCAGATTAAATTGTTCTAGGGCTTTTCAAGATTTAAAAAGGCAACTAAAGGCAATTTAAAGCAAAATATTTCTAGAAGTGTTTTTATTAAATTTGAAGTTATTTTTTTCTCATACATAAAATTATTTAATCTCTAGTGGTTATTATTTTTTTAAATTCCACATCAAAATTTGTACTGCTTTCAGCCCAAACTATTCTATGATTCTGTATTTCTATAATTAAAACATTATTGTACAAGAAGTCTTTTCTGTCATTTTCATATGCTGTTCTTCCCTTCATCCTTCTCTTAGGTTAGAACTACTTCTTGTAGACTGTACAGTGAACCAAGTTTTGGCTTGAGCAAAAAAGAATAATTTATTATCTTTTTTTGTTTATTTTGCAGCTATTTTCTGCTCTGATTCAGCATGCAGTCTTGTAAGCACTTACATTGGTCTAATCGTATAAGAAACTAAATGATAAAACTGAGTCACCAGAATGAAAAGAAGGCTGGGAACTTTGTTGTTTCTGGTTTACATGTATGCTGAACTCCAGTTTAGAGTACTGAAAGCAATATAATTTTACTGCCACAGCATTTCAGTAGCATTTCTCAGATTCAAAGCATATTAATAGTGGTTCCCTGCCTGTGTTAACTGCTGCCAAATTGAAATACCCTTTATAGTGTTGGTCTTGACCACAGAAATGCAGAATGTGGTACTTTGTAACCATCGTATGCAACCTTCTTTGTTAATTTATTTCACACTCATTTGAAATCTGTCAGATTTCTTCTACTTTTTTCCTTATGAAAATTATTATTTTAAGCTTATCAACTTTCTTTCAACATATTTTAAAACCTCTTTATAGTGAAATTGTACTAATTTGTTCTTGTATTGGTACTGTGCAATAGTTTTGAGTACTTCTGCTTTTCTGTGATATCCCCTTTGTGATGCATTTGAGAAACATTTGGTCTCAACCTTCTTCTTTTTCTTCTTCTTCTTATGCTTCTTCTCTATTTTTTGGAGTAAACTACATAGTATCCTGAAGTAAACCAGGTTTTCTATGATGCTCCTTATTCATTACATTAGTTTGAGCTCATCTTCCTTGAATGAGGATCATCAAATTGACACACAGGACTTCAGTTTGAACAGGTTCTCATACAATGGCTGTGAGATCTATTCCTGTTGAACATAACCCTCCTGATGCATTCTGACATTGTAACTCCCAGTTTTGTGCCATCTATAAATTTCATTACCTTGTGCTTGGTTTTGATTCTGATGTTAGAGAAAGATTAATCTTTGAATATTTTTTTAGTCAGATTGACAGAAATTTCCTCGAGATTAATTGTTCCTCTTTTCAAAGACATTTACTATTATCTTTTTTTTTAGTATGGTCTTGCACATCACATCTTTTATCACTTTACAGCTGTTTTCTTTTAATCCATAACTGTTTAAGAAAAGAAAAAAGCCCAAATCAACCAACCAAACTATTTCTAAACTGTCACTTTTGACTAATAATTATATCTATACATATGGATGATAGAATTAATTAAATCTATATATTTGTGTTTCTTGAAATGCAGATTTAACTAACAAGACGGAATTTTACTCATGTTAATGCAATTGCTAATTATAATCTGATTTAAGAAAAACACAACTCTCTGTGTTCTCTTTTTTATGTGTCTAAAATGAGCTATTGCCAACATTCTGACAACATTTGTAGGACATGAACTTGCTTAGTCTTGAGCAGGCAGAATATAATAACTGTGTCATGCCTACTGAGTGCCATGTTTTTCCTAAATTGAATGGCATGTATATCACACAGAATTGTTTAGAGTCAAGGGGGAGTTGCAGCTGGGAAAGTCTCTGACACAAACATGGGAGATTACAGTTATTTTACACTAACAGAAGGAAATACAGATCTGCAAACAAAATAAGTGAGCCTAATAGGATGTTGACTATTTCAGCTGTGAAATAGAGCCAGTAAGGGTATTTTTTTTTATGGACCAGATAACTCTGGAGATTTTAGATTCTTATGCATAACAAATTTTTTGTTTGTTTTATCAAAAGTAATAGTTCTACAAGACAGTGTAATAGAGATATAGTTACCTTCTATTTCCTCAAGGGACAAAAATATGCAGCACAATTTTGCTAAAGACTTGTGCCAACATACTGCTTCCTTTCTCCCATATTGCTATTCTATTATTCTCCATAGGGAGCCTTCAGACCTCATGGTACACTGGCAGTGGGACATCCTTTTATTGAGGCAATGCTGCTCAGTCTGTTTCTTCAAGCATAGGCCAAGTAAAAGCTCTCTGTCATGCTGTGCAACTGCCTGTTCTACCCATACCTCCAAAAAAGTGTCAAAGGAAGAGAAAATGAGCATAAGAGTAACAAAAAACCAATAGAATAATCAGAGGTATGAAAGTCATGATTACTGAAAAAGGATTAAGAAACTAGCTTGCCCATTCCAAAAAAGAACCAAACAAGAAAATAGCATCAGTGATGAGTATCAAGTGTTCACCAAGTTCCTCAGGCACTTCTGAATGCAGAGTATTAGACTAATATAGATGAAGGACTGAGGATTAAGAAATAAGAACTGCAGCATTTATACCCCAGTTCCTAAACTCTAGTGAGGCAACTCATACCATCTAAGTTAGGTGCAAAGATAGAATGTGCAATCAATGAAAAGAATCTCTGAAAAAGGTAGAGGACACCAGCAGTTAAACTCTCATTATGGGGAGAGCTACTTTTAATACTACTACTACTTTTACCATAGGGTTCTACAAAAACTGGAACCTTACTAACCTTGTTGTTACCTTACTAATAGATGCATTGAACATCATTCAATTAATTGTGGTAGTCAACACAGGATTAAAGAATCAGTCTTTCAAGAGACGAAAGTTGGGTGCCTTTGTCACTAGACCATGAAGCTCCAAAACATGTTCAGAACCCTTACTAGGGATGTGTGGATGGTTGGGAAACCCTGCTGGTCTTTCTGGGAATCTTAGCCTTCTGAATCCTTTTAAAGTACAAATTTTAGAATATCCACTAACAGTTTTGCCCAGATTCATCCTTAACAAAACTAGTGAGCTGAAGTGTGCTTGCAAATGACTGGGCTTTTTGGTTTGTGAGTTTGGTTTTTTTGTTTTCATTTTTGTTTTTGTTTTGTTGGCTTTTTTTAGGGTTTTCTTGTTTATTTTTGTTGGTTTTGTTGTTTGCTTGCTTGTTTGCTTGGTTTTTTTTGGTTTTTTTTTTTTTTTTTTTTTTTTTTTTTTTATTTAAAAGGTTATGCAGTAAAAGATTGCAATCTGAATGAATAGGTACTTCTGCCTGGACTTTTGGTTTGGTTTTGCTTGTTTTAGTTTTCTGCTCCACATAAATTTCACCCTAAATTCTTATCACAATAATGATAGTGGTGAAAAAATCTGCTCTTTTGATCATCTGTCTGAGACAGAACTCTGGCTTGTGTATTACAACAACGTTTTTACTTTAAGGAATTAGAAATATATTGAAACAAAGGAGTTTTATTTTCATTTTGTTCTTTTTTATTCTGAAGTATTATGTATAAGCACACACTACTTTAGTTCTTGCTAGAGATGGATGGTTGATCACTTACCTTTGCATTGAAACTGAATTCTTCTCACTATTGCAAAGACAGGGTATAAGGCCAGACTATACCAGTTTTTCAAGGAACTGTCTCAGTAGCTCAGCAACAATTTGGAGAAATCATTCTTCTATAACTAATGGAGGGATTATGAAAAGAGGTTTAGCTACATCATTCCAGCAAAATTTCCTGTCATATCTGAAGCTCGGGACCACTAGTTGCTGTGTGATATACAACAGTTATCAAGATGCTCCAACATGTGGAGATATCGTTGAACTTCTGGCCAAGGACTAGCAAACATGTCTGAAAGCACATACCTCTCTGTCTTATGACACATGTCCCACAAGTATTGCTGATAGCTAACACCTGCTCTGAAATGCTGGAGGCCAAAAGTCCAGGTTTAACCTGAGTGCATTATAATCAAGAGAGACAGCAAAGATATAACAGACAAATGGATGCAAGTTAGATGGTTTGAAAGGCAAGGCAGTAGAAGAACACAGAGTAAAGAAGTAAAATGGAAGTCAAAAAATATCCATGGGAAAAATAAAAAGAAATCTAACAAGAATATAACCAGAATAAGCTTAATAATCCCAAGAATATATGCTATTCAAAATTACTGTGCACATTATCATCCGCTGCCTAAGGTACTTTGACTCACAGAAAACTTTTTTTTCTTCGATCGAGAGCACAGAAGGTTTCCTTCATGCTAATATTTTTGGAATATTATTCACCAACTGGAGCCAAAAGATATTTCTTATTTGCACCTGGATAGAAGATGAGAACAACTTAGTTGTTACTTCTGTCTGCTATGTTTTGTTTTTTTTTTTTTTTTTTTTTTTTTTTTTACCTGGACACTTGATGAGATTGCACATTGAGACATTTAGAGCTGAAATGAGTACACCAGTCTAACAAAAATAAAGATTGAACTCAGACTTCTGAAAAGCAGATGTTTTGTTCCTTCTTTTGATGTATGTCTCAGTTTTACTTGGCAACAAAAATTAATGTTAATTAACAGACGTGTATGGACTATGTAGCAAGCATTTAAATATTATCTAAATTATACACATACTTACATCTAAATATACCCATAAATATGTGCATACATATTCACATATGTAGATTCCCATGCATGCATCATCCTTTCTCATACATGAAAAAATTTATACATATCTGTGACTCAATATTCTTAACAGTTACATCTACACATCTGACAGTATTTGCACACATTAATTCTCTTCTCTGTTTATAAATATTTTAAAAGTTAATTTTCTCATAATTTTAAGTAAAATATTGCCATATTAATTAATTATAAAACTATTTTCCAATTTCAAAGTCATTCTAGAAAACTCCCACTGATGAAGGACCACATCATGAGTCCTTGACTGAAAATGGCAACCAGATCTTCACATGAGCTTATACTAACAGATTTTATCATGTTAATCACGATTGATTATTCACAATGATCTCACAACATAGCAACGAAATAAATAGATTCAGTTCTTTAGAATCTTACATGTGATTTAATATTTAGTAAGCAGTTTCACTGACACTAGTATGAATGTTTATATGAGTAACTTGGCTGGGCCAAACGTCTTATATTAAGTAATACTGCCAAAATTCAGTTGAATGACTGCCTGAAATATTCATGTATTCAACACAGATAGAATGCCATCCCACTATGTCACAGTTGCATTTATCTTTTATATTCATTAATTAAAATGAGTGCCTATATAGCTATCCTAATAAATTTTCCTTCCTGCAATGTACAATATATCCATCTCTAGCATTTCGAAGACAGCATTAAAATAACTTTCAAAAATGTTTAGAGCAAGCAAACACCCACTACATTTATAAAACTTGTGTGCCGTTTTTCATACCAAGTTAATTTTAAGATTCAGGAAAACTCACTCTCTGAAAATGAGGACACAGTGCCCTCTGAGCTGACAAGCTGCACTTGAAAAACAGAATAGAAATTTCAGAGGTAGCTCTGAAAGGTGCTCTGTGGCACTTCTCACTGCAATATGGCCACAACGTTATAATGGCAGAGAGTTTGACACATATATTTACTGGAATCACAAAGATATTAGATAACAATTATTAACTTCAGTAAAATCAGAAAGGCAGTATATAACCTTGTAGTGGCTATGGTCCTAATAGGAATTTAAGTCCATGACCAAGTAACTAGACACTCATTTATAGAGAGATTTTAAAATCTAGTCAACTTTACCTTTAACTTATCATAAATCTAAGCTTTTAGTATACTTATAGATTATCTTTGAAATTAATTTTGCAATGAATGGCTCTTTGACATCCTTTTCCATTAGGTAGGCCTATATCTGTTGTGCACTTTGTACTGTTTAAGTATGAGGCCATATATTTTTTATTGGGTTTCGCTTCCAGTAAATCTATTTATGAGACACTATTTGATTTAGATGTTATTTTCTAGTACATATAAGGTAAATTTCAAAGCTTTTTAAGGTCTTTTGAATTCTTTTATCTAAAGTCATTCAACATTGGATCAGATCTATCTTCATAAACTGACTCACAAATGTTTTTAGCTGTAAAACTTACAGGAAATGATTCTTTCACTACCTCAAAATTCAAGTGGTTGTTTTACTCATCATACCATCTGCAATGTGTCTGGTTGGTATCTGACTCTCTGATCAGAGACAACAAAGCACAAAACCCCTCCATAATTAATTTTCCTTTCCCGTCTGACACTTTTTCTACCAATGAAAAAAATAAATTAGCTTTCTGCCTATTATGCACTATTGATGCAAGATTGAAATTTCATATAGATTTTAAAGTTTTCATAAGCAGGAGTCTTCATCTGTGAGAAATAAATGCCTCTGTATATTGCAGTGTTCCAGGATATTTTCCACCAACCCTTATCAGCACTGTCATGCACCCCAAAATTACCTGGACACAGAGAGAATATCTAATAAAGTTAAGTCTTTTTGCTACAGTTTTAGCATTTTTATCCAGTCAGGAAAAGCATCTCACTAATAACATCACTAAACATCTAAACTTAGCAAGTAGTTTGATTCTGTTACCAAAACATAAGTGTCCACTGCCTGCAGTCATGCACCAGGGCATCCTGTCATTTGTCCAGCTCCTACTCAGAACAAATTTTGTGCTTGTCAGACATCTACCATTGTCTCAAAATACCACCTATTGCCACCCTTTTTTTATATAACCATATATCATTAAATTGTTTTGCGAAGGAGCAAGAGGTAAAGAAATAGATCTCCTTGCCAAGACGTTTGGCTCTTTGACTTTTTTTTTTTTAATTGATTTTTCTGAACTAAACTCAAAGATTCCAGGATTTCATGTCCAAATTACTCTTGATAACTATATCATATCAAGCATGCCATGGTTCTGTGAGTAAACACAACAGAAGTTATGAAGCTTGTGTAAGCTTTTACACCATGCCAGCTTTAAGGCATCAGTCTTTAATCAACATTACCTATATGTGAAATGATGAAATTATATTTTGTCATTTTTCTCTTCCTCCTCATACTTCTCTAGGCTCTTGCCTGAATTTGACTCAGAAAAAGTTTCAGCATTAATTCTAAATCAGATGCAGGAAAAAGAGAAATCTTCAAGCACTTTTGAGATATTCCCAAAGAACAGTTTAAAATATATCTTCAAAGCAAAATACTTTCTGTGTGTGCTGCCAGTGTATAACACATCCAGTCTGCTTTCTGATTTGTCCCTTTGCTTTATTACTGTGTGACATGTTGATTCTAAAGCTGAAAGGCTCACTCTTTTAAATTGCTAGTGATAGAATTATTATCAGAAACCATATCATTTGATACAATGTCTTACTGTACACAGAATTGCATTCAAATTAAGGCTCTCAAGGAAGTCATGTGCACAGCCTAATAGCAGCAACTTAAGGGCAATGGACTGAATACCTTTACATTGTGTCAGAAAAAGGAAGAGGTCAAAACCCAGAACTTTTTACTGCAGGAAATATTAAAATGTAATGTTGCATCCCGGGTTGGTTCAGTTAGGGGTTCTAGTAATGTTAGTTAGCTGGTTCTATGTACCCCCATTTCCCTCTTACAATGGTCTGCTCCAGGTTGTCTGCCATTGGAGCTTTCCCATGTCAGTCTTGTAGTCACCCCCTGTTCGTTCCTGAAACTTCCGTGCCAGTCACCCCATCCCTGCAATCCTATTTGTCCCAGAACCCTGTATCCACCCCTGTTATGTTCCCGTAGGCTGCTGTGGTCCACGTTACTCCCCTGTTGCCTGTCCCTATTGGGCAAGGAGGGCTTCTGCCCCTGTCTGCCTGCCTCCTATTTAACCCCATGCTCCCTTTGTCTCGCCGCCATCTTGACCATGCCCGCGCTAGGGGATGGAGGCCGCTCCAGCCACCGCGGCAGCCACGTGGGAATAAACTTTCTCCAGCCACGCAGGACTTCCTTTGCCCCTTTATCTCCTCTCAGTGCCGGCTACAGAACACGGCTAGCCCACGCGGAGGCCCAATCCCAGAGCTCTGCACACGCGCGGCAACCCTGGTCTGGCCAAGAGGCAACGCCATTAGCCGGGCTCCCCAGCCGCCTGAGACCGAGGAGAAGAACGCAATGCCGCAATGTAAGAAATCAAAACACTTTCTTGGAGTTTTCAGCCTGAATAGGCAAGAGTAGTTCCTGAGAGAAAGATAGAATATAAAAAATCTAGGGAGATCTTTCTGATGATTTAGCATCAGAATCCGTCACTTCATAATTTCAGTTTGTGAACATCCTGAGCATGTGGACTTCTGGACTGAACAACAATTCTTGGTTAAATATTAATTACATAGTTAAGTAAACACAATCATATTTCTGGCCTTTCTTTCACCAGACTGTCCATATGTATTTTGATGGCATCAAAATGTGGGACAAAAATTTAGGAGTTAGTTATTGTGTATCACTAATGTCTCTGTAAAACTTTTCACTTTTAAAAATTCTACAGATTTTCACATTTATAAGGACTATTGGAAACCCATGCATCCTGGTCAGAAATCAGAATATCCTTTTTCATGTTCACTAAAGATACATGAATTAAAAAGAGGCTCATATGAAGCCTTAGCTTATGTTAATTGTAAATGTTACTGCTATTAGATGTATTTTCAACTTATCAACGCTGAAGAAAACAGTCAGAAGGCAATGGTTTTAATCTCTTGTTTATACCTCTAAGAAAAAAGATACAAATTTGGTAAATTGGATTCATTGATGTCCTGCATTTTCTTTTCCTATGTTGGCTTGTCAAACACCCTCTCCCTCCTCTATGATTTATTATTTCCATATGATAAAACTTGGTTGCCTTGTCCAGAAGAAAATCATAAGCTAGTACACAGTCTTTGAAACATGCAGATGAATCCAAGGGAAATTCTAGATTTCAGAGTAACACAAATATGATTAATCTGTTTGTGAAAGCAAGAACATGTGACCAGCAGCTCTGTTTATCACCAGTGTAAAGAAGTTTCTGAGCTGCAGTTCATATGATACAAATTTATATGTATCAAATAGACTTCAGGATACGTGGATAGATTGAAATCTATGTCTGCATTCATTATCCACCTTCTGAATAAGTGCTTTTTCCTTGCCTTACAGTAGTAGAAATAAGAAAAAATTTCTTTCCTGACCTTGAGGCAGTAGCTTGCCAAAGCCTTGCTAACCAATGTATTTGAGGAGCATATAGAGGACTACTAAGGGGATTTTCTTTAACATCTTTTCAGTAGCTGACAAGGCCCAAAAAAATGTGTCCTTGGAATTTTCTTATGACAATGAAATTAAATAAAATTCCTTACTCTCTATTCAACTTTGCTTTCCAGAAAAAATCAGTAGGCTAATATTCAGTCTATGTAAGAGGGAAATATGTTCTAAAGTAAAGAAATTAAAAGAAACAACAGATTTTGTACCATATCCCAGAAAGAAATTTGTATTTTTATTTGTTACTTTGTCAGAAATGACAGGAGATTTAGATTCACTTCTAATACCAGATAGTGAATTATGAAGTTGTGGCCAAAGATACCTTTGGTTTTTGAGAGCTGCATATTTTTTAAGGTATTCTTGTTCACATGTTCCTTTCAAAAATAAACCTACCTTTGGCTACTGATGTTTTTCCCATTTCAAAATTAGGTAAAAATACACAATGTTTATTACCCTTAATTGTGCCGACATCTGCAATAGTGACCCTAGAGACAGATACTGAATAACAAAGTGTGGCCTAAGGACGAGTACAGATATTTGATTTAGGGAATCAAGACTCTCTAGATTTTTTTTTTATTTTCTGTGCTGGGAAGATGGGGCTAGACTTGACAGACTGCTTTCCAATATTTCCAGTGAAGAATTTTTTATAAGGTAAGTATGAGTTTCCTATTTCAAGGAATCACAGGCATTGCTCAAGAACAGAATACTAATATGAATTAGCTTTCATGCAATGTGTACAGTCAGGGATTAAGGATTTAAAGCAAATCAGAAAGTTAGCCAAACAGCTAGTCTAGGTAACACAAAGAGAGACATCTGTTTATGGCAATTTATGAATTTATGGCAGGCATTTGATTTGCTGCCTGCCTCTGTGAGTAGTTTGTCACAATGAGAACACAGGACATCTCAGCATATACTACACTATTTTCTATTTTTCCTTTTTTTCCTGGATATTTCTTAAAATATTATTT